>NW_024412405.1:1160541-1179391 GCF_014898765.1 Herpailurus yagouaroundi
ACCCCTGTTCTCATCATGTCCGCACCCCTGTTCTCGCGTCCATCACGTCTGCAGCCCTATTCTCACGTCCATCATGCCCGCTTATGCACGAGGCAAAGGCTGCAGGAGTGTGCTCCATATTCAGGGAACAGAGACAGAATGCCTTTCCTGGCTGCTAACACTCTCAGTCACAAACGCCTAAGCACGGTGCTGCAGAAAGTGCTGGAAGCCTCTGAGGGCTCCCGAGAGTGCAGACGGCATGGGGTCCAGGTAGCAGTGGGAACGAACAGATGGCAGGGAGAACTCTGTGGCTCATTCTACAGTGGCACATGGCCAATCTTGGGAAGGTCCTGCCAAAAGCCACACTGGCTGGCAGTACAGTGAGCCAGCCCCGGGGCAGAGGACACGCTCGGGAGCACGGGGAGCCCTGGGTGGGGGACACCGGAGCACAGCTGGTCACACCCACAGTTTAATTCAGCCCTGAAGGAACGGCTTTCACCTGACCCCTGCCGTTATTCACGACAATGACCAGAGTGACCTTTTACAAGATGGCGCGTTTCATAGCTCTCCCAACATCCTCCATGGTTTCCCTTCTGCTCAGAGTAAAAGGTACACGGGGCTCCCACTCACCCACCTGACCTCCCTGCCCGTGGCTCCTGGTTGCTCACTGCCCCAGCCCTCTGCCTTCCCCAAGGCACCCACCTCAGGGCCTTTGCATGCACCATCCTGCTCCTGGACAACCTTCCCTCCCCTCCTCAGGCCCTAGGCCTCACCACTCTGTGTGAAACTGCTCCCCCACCCGAAGCCCATCATTCCCCACCTCCCACCCCCACTGGAGGTTCCTCCATGATACCGACACCCACATGACTTACTCTGCATCTCAGTGAACATTCCACTGACAAGTGACTGTCCCAGGTGTGCAGCTCAGTCCTCCCCGGGGTGCCCAGGTCCGGCTCAAGAAACAGACCCTCACCTGTGCCCTGAGAAGGCCCTCCCACCACGCCCATCAGGGGATCTTCGTCGTGACCTCTGTGTCTGGTTGGAGCTTCATAAATGGGATCGTAGAATACAGACCTTCTGTCGAGCGGCTCTGCCTTAACACCAGGCCTGTGAGACTCATGCCTATTGGCTCATTCTATTTCACGGGACTCTGCCATTGCCCGAACATCCCGCGATCTATTGTTTTTGTCTACTGCAGACCAATGTTTGCGTGGTTTCCAGATGCACCTAATTCACTAGATACGGCCAAACAGCTGTCGGAGGGGCCCCCAGCTGGAGGTCCCACCAGCAGCGTGAACGTCTGAGCCCCAACCGCTCCGCACCCTTGCCAGCACTTGGTGTTGTCTACGAGGTCGTCTTAATAATTTATTTGTTTACTGCCGGTGTCTCCTCTGTTGGTGCACACCATCAGGGCACAGGTTCTCAAAACATATTTCCAATGATTTGTCAAGCTGTATGGATAGGAAACCTGTGTACTCAAATGCATGATTTTAACATGCTAGAAACCGCCCACATTTAATTCACATTTCCAAATTAATACACTTGTTTTGTGCACACCTCAGAAAAGAGCTCATCCCACTGTCTGTAGCTCCCTCACTGATTCTTTTTTTTTTAATTCCAGTAAGCTACTTGAAATCCTTCCTGGAAGGAAGAAGACGGAACAAATGAACAGCCTTCCTCCCGACCCAGCCGGGCCTCCTAGCTCAGTGGCGTTAGTGGCCAGTACTACTTAAGCTATTTTCTAGAAATTGAGGCACATCTAAGATAATGCTCAATCCCGGAGCTACAGCTCAGGAGGAAGCCCGTTCTACGACACGGATGCTCTGAGACGCTGCCATGTGGACAACAGGCACACGGTGACACGTGCAGGGCACAGGGGCGGTTTGCGGTCAGCAAACACGCAGCGTCACTGCAAAGAGGCACATTCATACTCGGTCCACTCTGAAACTACAAAGTCACGAACAGGAAATCACAGAGAGAAGTGTTCAAGTATCTGGTCACACTGGCCACGTTGGTACATTTGCTTTTCATGCAACAAGCCGACGTTTGGCCGTTCTACCTGCAAAGGTGGGACCCATGGGACGGCGTGGCAACTGACCAGGCACGGGAAACCTACTCTCTGCTCAGAGTCACTACTTTAGTTTGCAGATTAGAAATAAAAACAAAAGGGGAGTCTGGGGGGCTGGGTCTGTTATATTTCCAACTCTTGGTTCCGTCTAAGATCACGATCTTACAGTTCATGAGTTTGAGCCTCATGTCAGGCTCTGCATGGAGCCTGCTTGGGATTCTCCCTCTCTCTCTCTCTCTCTGCCCCTGCCCTGCGCTCTCTCTGTCTCTCTCTTTGCCCCTCACCCCCTGTGCGCATACACACTCAATTAAAGTAAACGAGTAACTTAAAAAAACAAAAAAGAGATAAAGACAAACATTTTTACTTTCATCTTAAACTTCTGGTTACTACAAATTCCCTGAGAACCCCAATTCAGTGCAGCATGTGTGGTATGTGTGTGTAACACACTTATAAACACACGTGCACAATGTGTATGTCGCAGATTTTCTAAAGTGGGCTCTGCCTACATAGACTGACACATTTTAGAAAGAAAAAAGAAAGTGTTCTGTGCAAGACTCCCCTGTGGGACCCCCAGCCCTGGGTCATGTGATGAACTGGACTGAGCAGAAGGTTCCAGATTCCTTAACCAACCAGTCAATCTGTTAGCTTCTGTGCAAACAGCCAGTTGACAAGATGAAGCCCCACACTAAACTATCAATAAGTGAAATGCAAGTTAAAACAACAGGCCAAAGATATTCAATGCTGGTAAGAAATTAAAAAACAACAAAGAACAGTAAAACTTGACACCTCTGTGCATGCCAGTGGAAGTAGGAGTTTCTGGAAGTAATCTGGAAACCATTCTTCCCTCACACAGACTAAGTCTCCTTTTGAGAACCTGCCCTAAAGGACACAAACACAGAGGCCCAGAGAAAGACCTATGCACGGAGAAGTTCTCTGCAGCCCGTTTATCAGAAGGCTGGAAACAGACCTGGCGTCCGAGAGCATCTCTAGGCCATAGAAGTCCATCCTGAGGTGGAAACCCACTTTGCCAGCAACTACTGAACGCATCCAAGCAGGCGCGAGCATGTCAAGTGGGGACACAGCCCTGGAATTTCGCTGGACGGTTAAGACAAGGTGGATACAGGATTTCTACGATATTTACACCAAACACCGTAATGGCTCCATGTTCATACTATGCCCGCGGCAGGGGTCTCTCTGTCCACTGACCGCCACATCCACACCACTCTTCCTCTCCCACATTGTGTGGGGTGTGTGGTCCATGAGAAACACAACCAGGGCACTCGCCACAGTGTCTGCCTGCACAATTAATTCTTCATGGAGGGGTGCTGGGGTGGGGGGCGGGACTCGGTTGGGCGTCCGACTTGGGCTCAGGTCATGATCTCACAGTCTGTGAGCTCAAGCCCCGTGTCGGGCTCTGTGCTGACAGCTCAGAGCCTGGAGCTGCTTCGGATTCTGTGTCTTCCTCTCTCTCTGCCCCTCCCCTGCTTACACCCTCTCTGTCTCTCTCAAAAAGGAATAAACATTAACATATATACGCATAAAATAAATAAATTAAGGTAGTCTTGGTGTTGGGGGAGGAGGTCTTCGTGGCACAAATGGGACTATGCTCGTGGGGCGGGGCTGGTGGGCGTCCCAAGGGCTAACATGTGGGGAATCCAAGAGCCGGGTCTCGGGCCCCTGAGCTCAGTTCCATCAGGTGCAGGACAGAGGCTCGGGTCTGCTAAGGGTCTGTTCCTAGAATAATGGCGGTAATGGTCGGAGCTGTGCAACTCACTTCTATCATAAAAGCTTTATTCTTTTCTCTGATTACAAAAGTAAAACATGATCAGTATAAAACTTTTAGCACAAGACAGAACAACAAAGATGAAAATACCAATAAGCCACAATCGTGACTAACATTTTTGTGTGTGTTTTTCCAGATTTTTTTCTATATTTACATGAATCCAAACAGAGGCCTAATCACAGTGAGGTCATGTCATACACACGGCCAGTGATGTGCTTTCTCATCCAGCACAGTACAGACTCCTCCCCACATCAGGAACCCGCACTCGACATCATCTTTTGAAAGGACCGCGCAGTATTGCTGTGCACGAACTCTCAGGGAAAGGCTGAATTGTTCTCTTGCAGAGATTTGAGTGCAATCAATACCGCTGCAGCCCACCTCACGGAAAATTCCCAGGACTTTCGCACTATTGTGCTCCTGGACTGTGATTCTCTGAGGTGAATCCCCATTCATGGAATGGAAATATTTACTCCACATCAGGATACAGTGTGTGTTTTTTTTTTTAATGTTTATTTATTTTTGAGACAGAGACAGACAGAGCGTGAACGAGGGGAGGGTCAGAGAGAGAGGGAGACACAGAATCTGAAGCAGGCTCCAGGCTCTGAGCTGTCGGCACAGAGCCCAACACGGGGCTTGAACTCACCGACTGTGAGATCATGACCTGAGCTGAAATCAGACGCTCAACCGACTAAGCCACCCAGGCGCCCCCAGGATACAGGTTTTAAGTAAGTGGGATTACTCCCACAATGTACAGGCTAACCAACCTGAGATTTTCCCGAGATTTTAATGGTGTTTCACAACAAAGTAATAAACGGGAAAATTATACAAGAAAAAAATACAAGGTAATCTTCTATATTCATTTGCTTTTTGATTGTCTCTTCTGAAGCCGTTTATATACCTGAGGCACAGGATCATAAAATTACCTAACCCTGCTTCAAAAGGACACACTCAGGCCACAGCCCGCGGCCCCCTTGACAATTTGCCAAAATAGCAGTCAGTGCCATTCAAACACCGCATGTACGCACCTCAGACAGGTACAGGCTGTCCACACACGGTCTTTTTTTCTGTTAAAACCAACGGCAAAATCTTAAGCCTTCCTGGCCCCTTACTATTCTATCGTAAAAGACTAGCCTCTAATGGACCCTGCTCTTGACCGCTAAGTGCTAACTCAAAACCCACGGAACAGGGTAGGATGATTACCAGAACCTGAACAGAGGGACAAACGGGTCCCGACCCAGAGGTGCTGACCCTCTGTCTCCGCCTCCCCAGGGGGCACCACACACAACAGGGAGGCAAGGCCCCACCGGACACACCGAGATTTCAAACGGCACCTGGAGTTCTCCGGAATGTGCGCGAAGCCCTGGGATTGCTGATCAGAAGCGCTGGTTTTTGGCTGGCTGACAAATCAAATTTTATGAGCGCCAACAAAAGGAGAACGAACGTCGCGAGCCGAAATAAGTTTGAAATTGTTAAAGCCACAAAAAAATGCAGACGACTTAATAACCCGCGTTGCTTTTACGCCTTTTTCCGGTGGCAAAAGCACCGAGCAGAAGTAAAGCCGAGCAGGGCCTCTCGTGTGGCAAACGGGGCAGAGACAAGCCCCTCGGACGCTGCGGCAGCTGCTCCGGTGCAGACGTGTCGTTTTGAAACTTCTAAGAGTAGCATCAGGCAGGAGGTTTGGTTCCATCCCCTCCCGATTATTTAAGGAGGTCAGTATCTTCAGACAGGGAGGGAATTATCACTCTCACTTGCCATTAAAAGCAGCGAGAGAAGCTGAAAATGAATTAACAGATAAAACCTAAAACCTGTAAACTTAACAGTAGTGTTTGCAAAGTGCAGTAACCTGAAGGTTGCACACGCAGACCCGAAGCACCAGAAACAATTGCCACAAGCATTTATTCTCCACCCGGATAATACGTTTCTTTCTGAAAGTGGATAAAACGTTTCTTTCTGAAAGTGTTTTCCAAAGAATCCCATGGGCAGACCTAAGTTAGCATGGCGTGACCAGAGGGCACACATCCGTGCTGGACTGCAACCCTGCGCTCTGAAACAAAAGTGGCAAAACAGGTTGGATGTGACTCAGGAGAAAAAGATGTTGGCTGTGACCTGGTCATGTGCCGGCTTTACCAGCCTTTTACTGCAGATAAATGAGACCATATCTTGCATTTTACATTTTGCCCCGATCATTCAATTCTTTATACTTGAAGGAAGAAAACCTTTCTTCTCCAGGCAGAATAATCTGTGCCTGTGGTTCTCAGTCCTCATTCACAGAATTCCCAGCAGAAAATCTCCACTTCCTCATTCTCAGAACACGCCCACATCCCCGCCCAGGCCGCAAGCCCACTACGCCTGCGTGGGGCTCTTGACCACCACTTAGCGTATCCGTAGCTCCTGTGGGCCAGGAATGCACAAGACACAGCTGACCGGCTCCTGACCACCAGGTGTGCGGCTCAAAGCAGGACAGCCAGGCCCAGGGAGCAACTGGGTCCAGGGAAGCACTGGGTCCAGAGAGAAGCCAGGCCCAGGGAGCAGCACTCGTTTGCTCTGCCAAGTGGTTTACCGCAGGGACTGGAGGCAGCTCTGGGAGGCAGGGAGAACCAGGCTCAGAAAGCAGAAGTTGCCACAAGCACTTCTGGCCAGAATTCTGTAGCGTCTGCAGTCTCCCCAAATTCACGGGGCAAAGGAGCAGCTCACAGGCCTCCTCCCAGGACTCCTCCCACCCTGAGGCTGCCAGGGAGCACACCTCAAAGACTGGACATACATGTAGCTCTCCCTCCCAAGCAGACTGTGTCGCCGTGGATGAGGGAAAAACGGGATTTCTAAGGAAGAGGTGCTTCCACATCCTGCCCAAGCCTCGGGGGTTGGGAGCCACACCCAGAAGGGAAGCCGGGGTCCCCAGGCCCTCAGGGCACCGGCCCAGTTACTAAGAAACACTCACAAAACAGCAGGGAACCTACTGGGTGCAAATTAACACTGGCAAAGCAGCCACATATGAACAGGCGTGGATTAAGGCCGCACCGGAGAAAGATCTAGAAAGAATTCCCAGGGAAAGGGGGATCTGATGACGTGTGGAAAGAACAGACGGGTCAGTGCCGGGGCCCAGGCGCACAGGGAACACAGCCAGCCCCCGACAGAGCTGACCCCGCTCGTTCTTTGCGCACGTTGGGACAACGTGAGGGCACTAGTCCCGTGGGAAGGTTCCGGGCACCGACGATGGGGATGAACGACGTGTGTGACGTTCGGTTATTCAGCTTCAAAGACAAGGGCAATTCTGACACGGGTTCTGACAGATTCCGCTACATGGATAGAACCAGAGCTGTTACGCCGAGTGAACCGAGCCGGTCACAGCAAGGCGGATACTGTGTGAGTCTGCTCACGCGATGCACTCAGACTCGTCAAAAGAGAGCGGGCTGCCAGGGGCTGGGGGGCTGGGGTTTAAGGGGGGCAGAGGCTCCGTCTGCAAGGTGAAGAGTCCCCGAGTTGGAGGGTGATGACACAGCACCATACTGTGAACGTGCCCAGCGCCTCTGCTTCTCAGCTCATCAGACGGCTACGTTGCTAAGTTTTCGACCACGTGCCTGTCACCACAGTAAAAAATGCTGCATGTTACCTCACTGATCCGCCAGGAACTCCGGGACCGACAGCTTCGGGAGCTGGCCACCGTCCCGCGGCCAGGAGTCAGGAGTAGCTCACCTGCTCGTTCTAGGTCCCCGTCAAAAGCCGCATCACAGGACGAGGGCCATACCACGGAAGCACACAAAATAAGCACGGGACGCAGCGCTGGAAGAGCAAGCTGCACACGGAGCGGCCGGGCCAGGCCCCCCACCTCTCCTCCCTCCTTCCTGTGCCCCCCGCCCGCCCCACGGCAGCTCCCAGCCTGTGGAAGAGGCGGGGCTGTCGCCACCGTGTCAATTAACACAGGAAAACTACCACAGGCATCTTCCCTGGGGGAAAGTGTCCCCCATCAGGCGTCACGGCTCCCAGGTCCCCGGACCCAGAAAATGCTCCTTAATGAGCAGGAGGTGAGGGCTGGAGAAGGCAGGGGAGAAGAGGGAGTGGGGCCTTGGAAGGAAGAGCAGGGGAGAGGGGTGTGAGGACTCCGCACACCCCGCCTCCCTCTGTCTGCACCGGCCTCGGCCCCTCGCCAATATTCCTGGCTTTCTTCTGCCTCGACCGGGGACACCCAAGCTCCGTGTGGTTTCATTCCATTCTTACCAACAGTTAGCCATCAGCCAAAGATTAGATGGCCAGAATGTGATCTTCCCACACCACAGACGGGAAAGGAACTTTCCATTCTGCTTGAAAACTGGAGCCTAAGAGGCCACAGCACTCCACAAATACTAAAAGCCCACTGATCTCTTGCGACAGACAGCACACCCAAAACCGTCATACACGTGCGGGTTCTTATTTAAGTACGTTCAGTAATATAAATTCTTACACCCACAGGAAAAATGACTTCATCTCACAAAAATTCATAGCTTTGTCAACGGTTACGTACTATGCAGAATACCAAAACAGATGATCTGGAACTATTACGAATTCACTGAAATTCAGCTGAATTTGTTCGAAACTTTGAAGGATCGGCTCACATTGACCCAATGTGTCTCCTTCCAACATCCAAACAAAGGCCAATTCCGGTTCTCCTGGGGCACCGAGGTCCAGGGGCGGCTGCTGGAGAAACAGCCGACCTCGGAGACACCACGGCACCTCCTGCGAGGGGGTGCACTCGAAGGGGGACCCCCACGCAGGCTGGTACACACCTGCCACTCTGCCTGAGGACAGAAGAGGAGGCAGCAGACTGATTTCGCTCCAGCCAGAGAGCGGCCCGTCAGACACGGGTTTTGCCTTGGGCGAGACACCAGGCTGGTCCATGAACGGGGGGCTCCCGGGGAGAGGTCTGGCTCCGGGGGAGAGGTCTGGGGTGTGTGGCCAGCAGTTTACAGCCAGAGTGCTTCCAACCATGAAGGGCGGGCTGCTGTCGCCCCACCGCCCTGGCACCCAGCCAAACTGGGGAGCCTGCCTGAGCTTCCTAACGAGGTCCATGTAGTGGTCACGCAGGAGGGGAGAGACCCTGCCCTGGGCCTGTCACCGGGGGGGTCTAAAGGACACCCACCTGGACACAGGAGGGCTGCAGAAAGCCAGCCCTCACGCCGGGTTCTATGGGAAGCAGAAACCAGCTGCAGCACTTTGGGGAAGAGCGGAGTTCCCAGCCTGGGGAGGGAGGGGGCAGTGGAAGCAGACTGCGCAAGAGGCAGCTGGCAGTCGTGGTTCAAGCAGCCAGCAGACAACCTCGTGTCTCCCCGTGGGGCCAGCATCCCCTGCACCCCGCACCCCTGGCTGGGGAAGACGACCCCCTCTGCGTTCGTCACCTGCTGCTTGCGCAGGGACGGATGGGTGGACGCAGGCTGCCTCTCTGTCTGCTCCCATCACTCCAGACGCTGAACGTGGCTTCACACGCTCCCCCCGGTTCCTGGAGACTCCGCTCTCCAGTGAACTCACGTCTGGAATTCGGGAAAGCCAGGACTTCAAAACCAAAAGCAAAAGCCAGTCACCCCGGGAGCACGAGGCCACACAGCACCGGTCGGCGGGTGGGCTCAGTGGGGCCCTTCCTCGTCCTTTTCTTCCATCCCACGGGCGGGCCTGATAGCCAACCTGTGTCAGGAGCCTGCCCTCTGAGTTTTTATCTTAAGCAAATAACTGAGGACAATTTCTCCCTACTTCAAGTCCCAGCAAATACTAGATTACAACAGAGGAGCTCTAGGAAGAGTCCGGAGAACGTGGGGTGAGGCTGCCGTAAGCCTGCCCCCCACCCCCGCCGATGGTGCCTGGTGCAAGCCTTACCTGCTGCAGGCTGGAGGGCGGGGGTCGCCAGGCCACCCACTGTAGACAGCGGCAGGGCTCAGGCACCGGGAAGGAAAGGGGCACCAGATGGGAAGCACCATTACCCCACCTTGCCCGTATTTGTTCTCAGGCCCGGGTGCCTGGCACGCAGGACCCTTCTCCCTGGCTGCCCTCAGCCCAACCATTGCCCCTGAGCCCACTGCTGCTAATTCCAAATCACCACCAGGTTTGTGGGAAGACAGGAGCCAGAGCTGCAGGAAGAAATGTGTCCTCGTCCCCTCCCAGGAGCCTCAGGGACAGCAGGTCTCTGTGACTTGTCCCATCACGGGTTTTGTTATTTCAGTATTTGCCAAACGACAGAACTGGTCTTCCTTACCTGTCCAGCTGCCACCTGTGAGCGACATGGTTCTCTTGTCGTTAAACGTTTGATATTGGGCGCTCCCACCCACAGAGGACGCCGAATGCAAAGCCAGGGTGTCAGAGCCATAGGCCCAGGGAGGGCCACCCCCGATGTAGGGCCATGCTCCTGAACACCAGGTCCTGCCCTCCAGTCCTGCCCTCGGTCCTCCCTGCTGTCACGGCTAGAGCAACCCTAGGCGCTGGCTCACATCCATCAGTGAGCCCCGGGCAGCCGCCAGGCACTGGGAGTGGCCTTCAAGCTGCAGTCCGGCCCAAATCCGGAACTAACACAGGTCAGAGCCACATGGGCAACACAAGGGGACCACGGCTACAAGGCGCACTCCTTGGAGCTCACTGGCTCGGAGCTCACGTGTTTGGAGGCCACCTCCCGGCCTTTAAGACACAATTTAAATCTTCTGGAAAAGCTGCGGGCCCATGGGACCAGAGCCCAGACCTCCACGTCGCACCCTGCACTCCTGCAGAGATGGTCCTGAGAATCTGGCGAAACTGTCACTGATGGCAGATTCCAGCCCCCGGCCCGCCACGCGACGATCGACCACAAGGACATGTGGGAGCTGAGGAACAACACACAGGCTAGGCCACACGTGTGTCCTGGTCCTAACCTGGACCAGGATTCCCAAGGATGGGAGGGCAGAGGGCCAGGCTGCTTTCTGGGGGCCACAGTGACAGTGTACCTGCACAGAGCCCCCCCCCCCCCCAACATCCGTCCCGCAACAGAGAACCGGCACCCTGGATGGCCTCCTAGGGTTTGCTCTGGAGCCCCGCCCTCGCCAGCCGGCTGGAGGAACAAACCAAAATGGAATAAGATACTCAGGATCCTGAATTCTGACAGAAACCCCAGCCTTGAGCTCACAGCACAGGCAGGAGAGATGTGACCACGGTTGCGTGGACTGTCTGTAGCAGGGTGGGGACAAAAGAGGACAACTCCATGCCACGTGCCAGCCTCTTGGAGCACAGACCACACCCTGAGTGAGGAGCTCGAGACGCCATCCGTCAGATGAAGCACATCTCTGAATCTGCAAGGGTAATAAATTCATAAAGGCCAATATCAACCCAATTTTTTAAGTTTGTTTATTTTGAGAGAGAGAGAGAGAGCAAGCGTGTGGGGGGAGGGGGCAGAGAGAGACAGAGACAGACAGACAGAATCCCAAGCAGGCTCCACACTGTCAGCACAGAGTCCAATGCGGGGACTGAACTCACAAACCGTGAGATCATGACCAAAGCCGAAATCAAGAGTCAGACACTCAACTGACTGAGCCACCCAGGCACCCCTCAACCCATTTTTAATGAACTAAAATGTGAGGATGCAAAGAAAAAGCCATTAATTCTCTATTTTTACTTTTTGCTTTCTGTCAACTCCAAGGGTTACCTGCCAGACAGGGCGTCTGGCCAGCTCACTGCACAGCCATGGTTTTTAATGAGACAGAGTATTTATAATATAATCGCTTAGTTTTACAGCTAAATTTCTTGTTCCTAAATCAAGCACCTTAGTGCCCGGGGACCTGCAGCTCTTGGAGCCAGGCTGTTGTCTAAAAAGCAGTGGAGCAATTTATGAAATCAAAGAATTACTCCAATTTAAGGATAAAAAAAACCTTGCATTACCTTTGGTAGAAATCAATCACTTCTCACAGAATGGACCATTTTAGAGAAGACACTCTCACATGTAATTTTGAATTTAACTAATCTATTTCTTAATCATCTGTAAGATAGTAAAAGAACATGTTACAGATCCACTGAAAATGGATAACGCAGTCAAACCAAACAGTCAATTAACAGAAGGGAGCTTCTGGAAGATAATGTCCATAAAATGTTTTAATTCCTACTTCTTACAAATGCACTTAGGATAAAGCCACGTGACTCCGTAAACATCATTAAACAAACTTATGGTGATGAGCTGTTTGCTCTGAATGTACTGCCGTGTAGACATAACTTTTACATAATTCTGCCTCATGAAGGGAGCCTGGGTGGCTCAGTCTGTTAAGCATCTGATTCTTGATCTCAGGTCAGGTCATGATCTCACAGTTTGTGGGTTTGAGTCTCACAGAGGGCTTGGTGCTGCCAGCTTGGAGCCTGCTTGGGATTCTCTCTCTCCCCCTTTCTCTCTGCCCCATCCCTGCTCTCTCTCAAAAATAAATAAACATTAAAAAAGAAAGAAAAAGAAATTCTGCCTTGTGGAAGATCACTTTTATAGGACGAATACCAGGTGCTATTCTCCAGAACCATCCCCACGGTGATGCTTGCAGACAAGCACAGATTAAGCAAAACAAACCTCAGACGAATCTTCACCTTCAAGTGTTTAAGTTTCAGTAAAAGTTACCGTCACAAATTACTTAAAAGAAAAAAAACCCTCCTACTTGGGTACATTTTGCATTAAAATGTAATTAGTGCTCAAGTGTCAGTAACCTCTCTTCATGACCCTGTTGAGGTCTTTCTCATTGGTTAAAAATGTGTGTTTCCAAACCAGCACGACATACGATGTCAAACACAACGAACTACCTAAAACTGCTGTGAATCAGTTCCCATTCGGGATGACAAAATGGTTCTGGAGATGGCAGTGGCCGCACGACAGGGAAACGCGCATGTTCCTAAAAGTGGGGAAAAAGGTAAATCTTAGGTTACGTAAGTTTCACTACAATGAAAACAACTGCCATAAACCAGCGTGTTTCTCCAATAAATGGATACTTCTTTGTACCCCTAAAGATCACCCTACTTTATGTGTTATGTAACATTTTCCCCATTTGGCCACATGGTTTCAAAACAAACTTAACTCTTCATCACAGCAACACCCGTTTTAGGCAACCGCATGTGAGCAGCGCCACGTGCAAGTCGGGCCCCTGGAGGATGGGCTGTGCTGCGCTCACCCTTGCGGGCGGCCACCCCCCACCTTCTGCACCAGCGTCCCGGCCCGGTGGCCCTGACGTGGCTCCGCGGCCCTTCTGGCGCCAAGCCAGCTCCGCGCTGCCTCTCCATCAGCTGCCACCTGCGCGCAGTTCCAGGCGAGCCCGCGGGTCTGCCTGCTGAGCCCCCACGGAAGCCCTGGCGCACACAGCAGGCACTCACCAAGTACCCGATGGACCGATGTGCTGAGTATGCCACACGCTTCTCAAGAGTCTTCATGGGTTTGCCCCATATGTGTTCTCAATGCCAGGAGCTCACATATTTTACTGCCACTTTACATCAGAGAAACACAAAGGAGCGAGGGGACATCAGCGCAAGGACCAAGAGCCAGCCCACACGATGGCCACGCGGCTCTCGTCACACGCACAGGGATCCTGGGTTTTCATCCAAGCTGGACGTTACTGCGGAAAAGGCACGTGCCACACGGCCATCCAACCCTTCGGTGGCTCGTCCGCATTTACCTGAATCAAAACAGCATCACACACACTAGAGAGAAAAGGTGCCTCAAATCCTTCCATATGTGTATGGTTTATCTGTCACTCTCGGGCATTTTGCAAACCTAGTCTGATTTACCCTCAAATCCCATGTCTTCCATACGAATGGCCGTTCCAGAATTTTATTCCACATAACAATTTTCAATTGATTCCACGATTTCCAAACTTGTGTTTTGGTGGGGAGTTTCTGAGGGCTTCTTGAAAACTCACACGAAAATCTAGAATGACATCCTAATGGTAGAACTTCATTGCCCCTAATCCTTTGCTGAAAATAGGCTGGAGGAAATCCTCTTTTCTCTGAAGGAGGGAGATTATGTAATGCCGCGTGGGGTGGCCACCTCCTCCCCAGGCAGGCCGGCAGGTCTGTCCGGGGAGGAGGACAGCAGTCACACCACCGCGGGCTGGAGCAGGTACTCAGGGAGGGGGTACTGGCTGCCACGCCAATCTCAGACTCATTTCCCAAAACACGGACTGGAGAGCTTCCGGATCTCATGTGCACACGGGGTTTTGGGAAAGACAGTGCCGCGAGCTGGAGGATGTCCTCTGGGGCCGTGGCTTCAAGCAGCGTCGCAAATGTTTTTACGGTTCCTCCTGCAGGCCGGGACCACTCAGCCCACACCATCAGCAAAGTGACTGAAAATATCCAGAGCTCCTCCGACACGCATCGGAGGCCACCCTCACTCCTGATCCAAAGATGAATCATGCTTTAGGGTCATTACTGCTCGACGCTACAACCACGTAAGCAAATAATTAATGAAGGGCAACGAGGCTGTGACTGTAAAAAACCTGGCACAGAAAGGGGCAGCGGCAGGGTCGGGAACTCGGCCACCTGCCAGCCCACATGGCTACAGGTGGTCCAGGCTCCGGGCAGCCGCAGGGGGACAGCGCATTCCCATCACCCTAACCAGAGAGTAGGGCTCAATTTCCAACGCTCACTCTCCAATTCTGCCAAAGGTGAAATGTCATCCTGTTCAGAGGCCAACAGAAGTCCCCAGATGCAATTGCATTTACTAGAACAACCAGACCACGACACAGCAGCCCAAGCAGACGCGTCCAATCCAGTTATGTGCCGAATATGGTGACATCTGTCCCGTCAACAAGCCAGACGCTGTGTATTTGGATTATAATACAAAGACCAAAACAATACCTCACAGCCTTGTTTTATACCAGCGGCCACTCTCCTGCCAGCCTCCTGCACCAGGGAAAGGAGCAGTAGGGAGAAAAACATAAACGACTACAACCTCAGACCTATGGGGCGATGGAAACTGGGGCTGTTCTGCCGAATGGCGGCCCAATCACCGACATCCACAGTTTTGAAGGACCCATTCCCGCTAAATATTGATCTTATTTTTCTCTTCCCAGATTCTGTGGAACATTTATTTCTATATTTTTGATAGAACACTAAGCAAACTTAATGTGCTTTTTCAAACCCCTCTCTCTGCTTTTCCCATTTGTTTGAACACTCACAACCTAAACAGTGCCCGCTTTCTCAATACACCACCATTACAGACTGGACGGGGCCTCTCCCAAATTCACATATTCAAGCCCGAAGCCCCGTGTGATCATACCTGGAGACGGTGATCACCAACATTTTCTCTCTCTCTGAGCACACGCGCAAAGGCCGCGTGAGGACACGGTGCAAGGGCGGCCTTCTGCAGGCCAGGGAGGGGCTCTCACCAGAAATGAACGTGCCAGCTCCTTGATCTTGGGCTGTCTGTGGTCTAAGCTGCCCGGCCTGGGGCGTTTTGTTACCCAGCCTGAGCTGAGACAGACACGTACCTGTCTCACTCTGTCTTCAGTGATAACCTGGAGCCTGCCTGGGATCCGGTCTCCCTCTCTCTGCCCTGCCCCAGCTTGCACTTGCTCTCTCCCTCTCTCAAAGAAAGTAAAGAAAAAAAAGAAAACACAGTGAACAGAGTGTCATCTCTGGATGAAAACAATTCCTTCTGTACCACATTCTTAGCATCTATTTCCCTGATAATCTATGTCAGCAGGACGACCATTCCAGAAACCAGCCGGCTGCTAACCTCACCCAGTAAGACACGGGAAAAGACACAGGGGGCAGAAGAGGTGAGCTGCAAAATCAAAGTAAATGGCGCAAAATCGACACACAGCACCAGGCTCCAGGGCTGCAGGGCTGCAGGCCCAGGGCTTCCAAGAAGAGCCTGGCGCGTGTGTCGATTTTGCGCCACTTACTTTGATTTTGCAGCCTACTCTCTCCTTGCACACTCGAGCTGACATGGGAGGGGGAGCGAGCCCCCAGGTGAGTGTGCCAGCGAGGAGCAGCCTGGAAGGGTGCGGGCTCCCTTCATGGGTCTGGGCCACACGCCACGTCTACATGAAGAATTCGGGACTCTCGGGGCAAAGGGGAAGCATGTTCCGGCACCTTCTCGGGCACGCATGGCTCCTTACCACGGAGCCGTATCTACAGCCTCTCACGGATCTCCATCCTCCGGAGACGGCTCAGGTCCTGAGACACGACGGGTTCCACAAGCAGGTACCACTGGAGGAAGGAAGAGGTACCTTCAACCTGAGCCCAACATGGTACCCGCACAGTCTCCGTCAGCGATGAGACCTGCCGGGGCTGCTCCGTCTCTCCGGGGCCGTAACGACGTGGGAAAGTTACTCACGGGGCAAAATGAATTGCTGGCCACGTGCTTTACACAAGATTCTACTCCCGGCCCTTGGTTCCCTGGGTCCGGAATCCTCCCGGCACGACAGCATCAGGCACACATGGGGGGTCTTCTCCAGGAGGGCAGACGACCGTTTTCCTGTGCCCCCGAGCTCCTCACCTCTGAACCAAACTAAGCAGAGCCTGACTGTCACATGCCAACCACCACCTGCCATCCCGGGACTAACTACGCATACGCTAACTCGTGAGCATGGATACATGCTCACGCACATCAAGAAAATGTCATATCTGTGTGTTTCCTGGACACGAAAGTGCAGGCCCCAGGGTAACAATGAGAAGAAGGACCAGGGGTCCAAGCAGATCATAGTTACAAACCAGCTTCTCCAGACGGCACACCTCAGAGTGCCAAGACCACTCTCGTTGGGTACACCCTGGTTCATGAACTTCTGTCCCCATGTCCTCCTGCAAAGCGCCCGCCGTCTTCCCGAGTCTGATCTGGGAGGCGGGAAACTGGATCCAGGCAGGGGCACCTGGGGGCAAACTCACCAATAAGGCAAAAGAGGTCCAGGGTTTCAATGAAGTGACCCCTGCAGTGAGCTGTGAGTGGACTGGCCTGCTTCTCAAGGTCATTCCAGGACGCGGCAGGGCGCGCTGACAGCACAGGACCACCCCTCACGGGACGCAGACCGCAGTGGCCAAGATCACTTCTTGTGCGGAACAGACGGGGTGCCCGTCACGGAGATGCTGCGAGGGCTCCCTGTTTCCCATGCAAGACATCCCAGGCTCCTTCAGAGAGGGGGCCGTCCCTTTGTTCTCTGTCGCTCTCTCTCTGTCTCTGTCCCTGTGTCTCTCTCCCTCCCTCTCTCTCAGCAGCCCCCCTCCTTACTCCATTCTGGGGCATGGGAGCGAGGGGATGAGCAGACTGGGGGCAGAGACACCACCTGTGCGGAATGCATAATTTGCTGGTCTTTGGCCAAAGTCTTCCTCGTAGGTAACAAACCTTCTCTTGAAATTCCCATCTTATTTTCTAAACCAAGGAAATGATCTTATTTTCACCAACTGTTTCACCAACTGTCTGAGCAGGAAAAATTTACCCACCGCTTCTGATAAGAACCCAGTTCATATTCACACAAAATGAGTATCTCCCCCACCTAGAGTGGCTGGGAACACGTTTCAAGAGCTGTTTGCAGAGGCAAGTACAGGTGCGGCTGCCCACAGAGCTCCTGTTCGGGTCTGGCCTCAGCCCGACAAAGGAGAGGCTGGGGAGAGGACAGAAATCCCCTGCGGACACTCAGCCTGGCTCTCGGGCCCCTGCGGCTCCTGCAGGTGCAGATAGGCACCCCCACCGCCCCGGGTGGGCCACCAGCTTCCCACCTGTGTCCTCGGACAAGGGCTCCAACCCTGACCAAGGCAGGTGCTCCTTTGAGAATCTAACAAATTTTGGGAAACCCAGTTACTTGCCCAGAAAATGAAAAGCATTTGTGCCAGAAGTTCTGTGCCCTGTGTCAGGGGTCGGGTCCTGCCAGGGAGCAGGTAAGAGCCTGGGCTCCACATGCCTCCAGGAGAGGGCCCCGTGGTCCAGCCAGAACGCCGGTCCCAGGGACCCAGTTACCCGAGGACTCGCCACGATCCACAGGAAGCGCTAAACCGAGACCGGGGAAATGTGTCCCATGGAAGCCACCAAGCCAGGCAGGCCACCAGTGGGGCACGGGGACCCTGGGCTGTGGCCCTGAGGACCCAACCCTCGCCAGTGTAGTGCTCACCGCGCGAGGGGGTGGGCCAGCTGCCTGCCGCCCCCACAGCTTAGTGACCACTGTGAAATGTACCAAGAGAAAATCCAAAAGTTTGAAGTCACATTAAACATGTTTTAAGAGACTCTCATGAATCATGAATCACTCCTGATCCTTGGAAGCACCCGTGAGTTTCCTTCAGAAGTGCCGGCCCATGTACGTATCAGCAATACTGAAAGGGGGAGGTGGAAATCACTCGTTCGGCAGATGTTTCCGCAGGAATGACCCTGCACCAGGAACTGTTCAGAAGCATGGTAGGGCAGCTGGGATGCGGAAAGAAAGAGATGGGGGGGCCCACGGACATGGAGAAGGTATTTGGGGGCTCCTCCCAGGCAGGGGTGCGGATGAAGAAGGGAGGGCACAAGCATGGGGTCCTGGGGACCCGAGAAGGGCTGGGCAAGGGTGCGGATGGAGGGGGAAAGGTGCCAGCACAGGGTCTGGGGGCCCGAGAAGGGCCAGGCAAGAGTGCAGGTGGAGGGGGGAGGGCGCTAGCACAGAGTCTGGGGGCCCAAGAAGGGCCGGGCAGGGGTGTGGATGAAGGAGGGAGGGCGCCAGCACAGAGCCCGGGGGACCTGAGAAGGGCCGGGCAGGGGTGCGGATGGAGGGGGGAGGACGCCAGCACGGCGTCCTGGGAACCCGAGAAGGGCCGGGCAGGGGTATGGATGGAGGGGGGAGGGTGCCAGCACAGGGTCCTGGGAACCCGAGAAGGGCTGGGCAGGGGTGCGGATGGAGGGGGGAGGGCGCCAGCACGGGGTCCTGGGGACCCGAGAAGGGCCAGGCAGAGGTACGGATGGAGGGGGCAGGGTGCCAGCACAGGGTCCAGGGGCCCGAGAAGGGCCAGGCAGGGGTGCGGATGGAGGCGGGAGGGCGCCAGCACGGGGCCCAGGGGACCCAAGAAGGGCCGAGCAGGGGTGCAGATGGAGGGGGGAGGGTGCCAGCACAGGG
>NW_024412405.1:1179401-1184621 GCF_014898765.1 Herpailurus yagouaroundi
GGATGGAGGGGGGAGGGTGCCAGCACAGGGTCCGGGGCAGGCAGGAGAGCCAAGGGGCTGCCACGGGGCTGCAGTGCAGCCTGTCTGCCTGGCACACAGCTCACTCCCCCAGGTCCACCCCAACATTTATGCCTGTGTTTTGTTCTCTGTCTGCCTCCCCCTATCTGAAGGTAAGTGCCCCAGGGACAGAGCTTGGATGTGCAAGGCTCAGCGAGAAGTCAGCACGCTCTCAGTGTGAGCTGGGGGGACCCGAAGGACACCAAGGGCCTCACAGGTGGACCTGAGGCCACCAGGGTGATGGTGGTGAGCCCTCTGGAGTGTGAGGGGACTGCAGGGGGACAGCAGGAGACAGCAGCACAACAGCAGAAGTTCAGCTGTGAAGGAAATGGAAGAGGTTGAGAACGGGAGGGGCTTGGGGGGTCGGGAAAGTCCGCAAAGAAGGGGCAATCTGAAAGGTTGGCCGCTGCCATAGAGACGACCGAGGGACGCAGATGATCCAGGAGAAAGAGAGAGACGTGGGGCCCCACACCAGAAGGAGGCGAGAGCAGACAGGGCAGGGCTGGTGGGCTGCCTGGGAGAGGGGGTGTCCTGTCTGGTGACTGCCTTCCCTCCATGAAGCCCAGGGCAAAGTCTCCATGCTCCACATAAAGGGGAGGGTCTGGAGGTCTGCGAACACTGGCAGGGGTGTGTGGGGGGGGGGAAATCTATTCCCAGCAGGGCCCATGAAAGCTCCGTGCAGGGAGGCACCCTCATCACCTCCGTCTCAAGAGAGAAACCGGGGAAGTTGGCCGGCGTGCCCACGGCTCACAAGGCAGAGGCGGGGTACGAGCTGTGGCCTCCGTGATCTACTATTCTGTTTCTCTCAGGTACCAGCATCCCAGTGAAAGCAAAAACAGTCCTTGTTTAGTCCTGAGCTGCTAGCCCTGTAAAAATCGCCTTCCATTGATTTTCTCTGCAAATAAATAGCATTTCTGCCTCCATTTAACTGGGTTAGAAAAACATTTATAAGTCTGGGACTTAGGGATCCAACCATATCTCATCAACCGTTTCTGCTGGAACATCTGGTCCAAGCACAGGGAACAATTTGCGTTTAGGTTTGTAAACACAGGACTTCCTGTGCAGTTAAGCGGTGAAGTCTGTTAATCAGTGGTTTCAATACAGTTCTAACCAACTGTAAACGGAGACAGCATCCTCATCCCTAGAAACTTAACGGACTGTAGCAAAACCCATCATACATGCTCCTCTTCCCCAGTGTTATGAAACTGACCCTGTGGCACGGAATAAAAGCCTCTCAGGATCACTTGCTCTCAACACGCAGAAGTTAAACAGGGTTTGAGAGAAAATGCAGAAACTTTAACTGAAAGCTAGAACATAAAGGTTAAGTTACAGACCAGGCAGATTACTTTAAAATGTGCGGCTGAGAAGCAGTACCGCTGAGGTCAGGATCAGGGCTGGGCAAGCTTGTGTGAACACCTCAGCAGGTGAGGCCGAGGCCGGGCAGCCCTGGTCCACAGGGGACAGGCGGAGCGACCATGACCGTGGCCGTGGCCGAGGGGGGGTTCACCTCTGTCAAATACCTGCAGACCCCACAGGGCCATCTAACGCTGGATCAGGAGAGGCAACTCCCAAATCCCCCGGCATTTTAAGTGTTTAACAGAGACTGGAGTCACCAAGTCGAAAGAATGCCGTTTTAGGACAGGCCGCCTCTCAGGTGAACGCTGACCGTGTGTCACAGACGGCTTGCTGATAAAAAGGAACAAAAGTAGACACATGCGCGCACATAAAACAGTTGGACCTTTAGATGGTTTAATGCACTCGAACACAGTCATGCTTAAAGTTCTCCCAGGGACCAAAAATATTTACTTTTTCCTTATAAAGTCCTGGTGTAACAGATTGTTCCAGAAACATGATCTACTGCCAGCAAGGAAAACCTTCACCTTTTTCAGAAGTTTAGTCTCTTAAAATGTTCGAAATATCCTAGAGAGCAAACAGTGTAAGACATAAGTAGAGACCGTGGCAGGTGGCAGAAAAGAACTCGCGAATGCCCCGGCTGAGGGTGGCAGACACATCACACAGACGTAACAAAATTAGGCTCCTGACCTCCAGAGCATTTAAGTCGGGTCTTCTAAATGTGCAGCATGGAAGGCAAGGGACGTGGTGTCATGGCCGTGAGCGCATCCTGGCCTGGGATGCTCCCCCATGAACCAACTTCATGGCCAGATGTGGACCGTGGACTCTGCACATGGCCTGCGGTATCTTGGGGCACCAGTGACCTCCCGTGCAGCCCGGGCCCCACTGACGGCGCTGACTGGCGTCAACCAACAGAGGGCTTCTCCCTCCCTCCGTGCCAACCCGGCCTGCCGGGACCCAACTGTGTTAACAGCCGATAATGTTAACAGTGATAAATGTCCTGAGCATTTCCTGAGAGCCAGGCACCGCTCTCAGCTCCTGCCCCATATCACCTCACACACACAGTCCTGACGACAGCCCCCTGAACGGGAGCCAGGACTGTTCTCAGATGAGAGAACCTCTCCCCAAGGTTACAGCGCTCACGCAGCGGGCCAGCCAGGTTCACATTCAAGCAGGTGCCCACGGAAGCTGCGGTGACCCGCCAGGCTACGCTGGTTCCCCCAGAACTGAAACCCTGGCCTGAACCCGGGCTTCCCAGCTCGCGTGTCTAAAGGGGAAATGACACTAGCTTTCCATCCACTTTTTAAATTAAAAAAAAAATTTTTTTTAAGTGGGCCAAACTACCTCATGACACACACATCACGGTACATAAACACCGTGCTATTTGTAAACACAAATAATCTGTGCACAACTTACATCCATCCACACAACCGGTCGTTCGTGCTCTGGAGTGTCCGTGGCCTGACCCAGGACAGACTTCTCCCAGCCATTTGCCTGTTCTCTCTCTCCCCCTGGAATCTGCCAGAATAAAGTATCGGTAGCAACGTTTTCCAAGAGGTTATCTTTTGGCAACCCTCACACCTCAGAAGGGGCTTAAAAGTTTTCTCTGTCCTAGAAACTCTGACCATGTGGACACTGGAAGAGAATAGGGCATATACAGGCTTTTGTTCATTCTTATAAAATAAGTCACATAAGAAAACCACAGGGACGTAAGCGTTCAATCCCAGGCTCCTCTTCCTCTAGCAAAAGGAAATATAATTTGGTCCTACATATTAAAGATAACCAAGAAAACAGATTGTGTTTCTGGAAAAACTCAAACTAGTTTAATAGCATCAAAATGACTTTAATATCATAGAAATGATTAGTCTTATACGCGAATACGGTGAAATAGTCAAACGATCAGACTGGAAGAAAAAAAAAAAGACGTGGAATTGAGAAACACAAATAACAGTAACCCCTAACTTGCGTTCCAGGGACGTCACCAGATAACGCACAGGCTGGGAAAGTTCACTAAGGAAGATGCCACTTAGGTTTGAGGGAAGATGTCATTTCATAAGCCTAAGAACACAGCAAAAGGGAATTTTAATATGCAAACTACATGAAAATGTATAGAAGTTGATACCAGCTGAAACAGCTGAGGGCCTGGAGGAAAGGACAGAGCAAACGCTGGACATGTGTCCACCCCATTCCCGGGAGAAGGGTCAGGAACTGAGAGGTCAGATCCATCCTCGGGGGCCTCCAGCCTCAGGGTCAGAGGAGAGACACCCACACCTCCGGCAACTCTCCTTGCGGGCGGCCCGTTCCCCACACAGCGAAACCCTCCTTTTTGTTACTTTGATCACAAAATGTGAAGAGTTGGAAGGGAATGAAAATTAACTGAAAAGCTGTAAGCACTTTTTAGGCAAATACTAGCTCCACCCTTTTCTCCTTTTCCCTTTGAGCAAATAAAGGCCGGAAAAGGCCTTGTGAATGGGACCGCACCTCCTGGACACAGGAGTAACACAGAACATCCTTGCCCGGCGACGCATTTCTCTGACAAACCTTGTCACCTGCAGTCGCTGTGACTGAGGTTTCCAGAACTTACCCCAGTGGAGAAACAAAGGTGTCACCTGATATTTACCACTCACATCAGAACAGGGACTTTGGGGAAAATCATATGAGCTCCAGATCCCAAGTCTGGCCCTGCCCTTCCCAGAGTCTGGGTGACTCTCACTCAACCCGCTCAACCGCTCAACCATAAGGCCCTGAGACCTGCCCCAGGGAACAAGTGCCTGAGGAAGGTGGCCGGGAGTTCCCTGGACTCTGGAGCCTCCGGGTTAGTGATCAACTCGGGGTTAGTGACCTGGCGATCCCGGAGATGAAAAGAGACAACTGATGTCTGCCAGAGTGTCCTACTCAAAGGCAGCTCATAAAGATGAAAAGTCTGCCCGAGGTAATTCCTATAGCGAAGTGCCCATAATGATGCCCTCAATCCTCAGGGAGAGCGACTCCTCAGACCTGTGCCCCAGCGCGGACGTCAGCCACTGGGGAACAAGGAGCCTTTTGTGGAGACAGTGGCAGGAAACACCACCCTCCGGACAGTTTTCCTTCTCTTGTGCACACACACCCCCTTCATACCGGTGCCAGGGACTACAGCCGCGCGCGGTGTCCCCTCGCTCTGATGTAAAACAGAACCTGCTCTCCCCTCCGAGCCTCCCCTGACCCCAATACCCGGTCACCAGCGAGTGTGGACTCCAGAGGAAGCCCACAACACCCGGGCGCCGATCTGATTGGTTACTTTCGGGGGGGAGGGGGATAAGATGCCAAACTTCACTTCTGGATTCCCCCGGTGGTGTTACAAACACGAACCAAAGTCCCTGCCTTTCTGGAGTGTGACTCTCCCATCTCTGAGTCCCCGTGCGGGCGCGACAGGCAAAGCCGAACGGGAGTCCCTTCCCAACCCCGGGCCGCATGCAAACCTACCAAGGTCTCCCCGGGGCAGCCCCGTCCCCTCCGGACTCCAGGGAGCGCGCGGCGGCGGGGCGGAGCAGGTGCACGCCCGGGCCGGGCCGTCGCAAGCCCGAGGTGCACCCTCGGCAAGCCGCGCCCGGCCGCAGCTGGGTACCCAGGGCCCGTCCCACCCCCGCGGGGTTCCCGAGGCTCGCACCCCCCGAACCCCGCGGGGTCTCCAGGGCCCGTCCCACCCTCCGGCCGCGGCGGGGTCCCCAGAGCCCGCACCCCCCACACCCCCCGCACCCCCGCGGCGGGCGGCACTCACGTATCTGTGCACCAGCGTCCGCACCAGGCTGCAGTCCATGGCTCCTCCGGCCG
>NW_024412405.1:1185021-1204246 GCF_014898765.1 Herpailurus yagouaroundi
CTCCGCGTGCCCGTGCCCGGCCCGCCCCCAGGGCGGGGGCTTCCCGAGGGCCCCGGGGCGGAGGCCTGAGGCGGGAGGCCGGCGGGCGGGGACGACTCCCTGTTGCTTCCGCCTCCCGGGGCCCGCCCTGCGGCCGGGCCGCGGGGACCGTGCCCCTTGGGGAGCCTCGGACCCGCGGCCCGGCTCCTCACCCCACCCCCCACCCCCTACCCCCCACCCCCCGCACGCTCCCAAACTTCTGTCTCCCTCCCGAAGGCCCGATGGCGGCGCGGGACCCGCCAGACGGGCCTGCGTCGCGCCCTGGTGCTGGGCCCGTCGCCACGCGTGGCCGCTCCTGGTTTGCAGGTGCCACACGGGGCCGAGTCGTGCCTCAGGTGGCTGCCCAGCTTCGCTCAGCTTTTGTGCGCTGGGGTGAAGGTGAGCATCGGGCCTGCCTCGTGGGATCCCTCCCCTCTGAAACTCCTTCCCTCCCTAGCCCTCGCCTCCTGGCCTTAGGTCTCCAGAGTCGTGACAGTGGAAACCCTGACCGTCCGGCGGGGGCGGGGGCGGGGGCGAGGGGCTGGAATCCTTGAACCTGTTACACCAGCTGCCAGCCCCACGGTGACGCCCTCTCCTGGTTTGGCTGGTCCGGCTCCTGCCCCCCCCCCCCCACCAGTCCCCTCCCGGAGGCAGGACACCAGGAGGCCAAGCCTGACCCCAGGGAAGGCAACCCGGCCTCCAGGTCCCCCTGCAGCGCCCCTGGTGCCTGCTGTCTCTGAACCAGACAGAACTGCCCCCTGGAACCAACACCAGAGAACGTTTGTTTTCCCCTCTCGAGCTCCATAGTCAGCCTGGCTTTAACTGATATCCCTCACTCTGTCTTCTCTTCCTGCTGCCCCTCGGTCACCACTCAGGAAATCTGAGGGGCAGCGGCTGTAGGGGCAGCACCCCTGCCCTGGGAGGCGTGCAGGGGTGTGAACGTCCTCCCGGCTGGTGGTGGAAGAGAAGCCTGGTTGTGCACCTGCTGGCCCAGGTGCAGATGGGTAGAAATGAGAACAGCTTCAGGGTGATAGTGACTAAACTACCCCGGATTCTGAACTACTTTCCTGCAGAAAAACACTCCAGGTTTTGGTCAACTAACACGTCGATTCTCCACATTGCAGGCAAATCTACTCTGTCCTTCTGTCCTGCCCTGTGCCCAGGAGGCCAGTGGCTGTCTTCACTGGACCTTCACCAACAGGACAGCTTGCTTCGGGTTGAAGTCGGCTGAGAGCCTGGGTGTGCCCTCCTCCCCTCCCGCCTGGCCTCTACCAGGACCGTGTCTGTGTCCCTCTGTGAGGACAGGGCTTGTAGGCCTTCCTGTTCAGTTGTGACAACTGGTGTCAGGCTCCAAGAACGACTCCCTGCCTCTTTAGGCTGCGGTGCTGTCCCTGGACAGCAGCACCCCTGGCTGGGTCACAGAACTGTGACGGTGCCGCGGCAAATGTCTCTCCCTCACACCCAGGCTCCTAAGTCTCTCAAGCCCCCTGCTTCCTGCCAGGACCTTGATGGCTGAGCCAGATTTTGACTAGCCTTCTGCCTTGCAAACAGTGACATTTGGATGGAGGGTGTGCGGGCACAAGCAGACATCTTACAGGGCTGCTGGCAAAGGCTGCCCGTCTCTCAGGAGGGTCTGTTTTAGTCAACGGTGCAGACACATGCCCTCTGTCCTGGCTGGTGGAAAGCCATCCTGCTCCGGGGCCCTGTCCCTGCATGCCGAGGGGCAAACCCCGGGTCCTATCAGCCATTCCTCCCGGTGACTGCTTTAAAACAAGTCAAAGCCAATGAGTCCTGCTGTGGGGGAAGCGACTGCTCACTCTTAAAAAGGCACATAAAGAGGAAGCCCTCCTCACATCTGGCCGGGTCCCATGTCTCGGACGGGGCCCCCCTCATGTCTGGCCGGGTCCCACGTCCGGGACAGGAGGTCACTTGAGGAACTTCGTCACCGTGGGGATGACAGCACGGGAAGATGGGAGGAAGCATGGGTCCCCGATGACACCATTGGGCCATTAACCAATCCTCCTGCAGCTGTGAGCATCTTAATTTAAAATCTATGGAAACAGATCAGTTAGGACTCTATAAAAGGAACAGAAAATCCAAGTCCCCTGTGAACCAGTTACCTCTGTACGACAAATCTCTACAAACTTGGGGGCTTTGACAATAAGTGTTTATTTCTCAGGACCCCGTGGTTTGGTGGGATGGCTCCTTGGTGCTGACAGGGACTGTTCGTGCACCTGCATTCTCTGGGGGACTCCGCTGGGCCTGGAAGGTTCTGGAAGGTTCAGGGGCTTCAGTCATGTCCAGTGTCTCAGCCTGGGGGATGAAAAGCTGGGAGCGGGCTTACCTCTGTTGCTCCACACGGTTTCTCATCAGTCTAGCCTCTGCTTCCTTACGCGGCAGCTGGAAACCGAGAGGGCCAAAGTAGAAGTTATACAGCCCCTGAAAGCCGGGACATTGCTTCTGCCACATTCTCTCAGGGAAAGTAGGTTCCAAAGCTGGCCCAGATCCAAGGAGAGGAGTAGACTAGATTTCACATCTTGGTTGGAGGAGGGCCTGGCAGCATGAGAGGAGAGAACTGTGTGTGGTCATCTTGGAAATCGTCTGCACAGACTGACTTAAAGAGTCGTGGGAAGTATTGCCAGGATCACGGCCAGTCCCTAGTGAAATGGCAGCAGGAATATGTGTCTCTCTGTTCCCACTGGGCAGAGAGAATCTTGGACTCTGACTGGGTCGGCTAAGTGCATATCCCTGGATGGTAGAATGCCGGTAGATGGTCGGCATAGGCCTGGATTTAGTGCAGATCCTTGACTGCTGACTGGCGAGCACCCGAGGAGAATGGAGGGATCTTACTCATCGTCAGGTCATGGGGACCCCCGCTGCCAACCCCCACAGCATGGCTGCCTCACCACGGCAAGTGCTGTCTGGTGAGAGCGGGGACAAGGCAGGAGGCAAACTCCAGAACTGAAGTCAAACTGCGGGTTCGCCTCTGGATGCTCACCCACACCTGTGCACAGACTCGCGAACACCTGCTGTGCGTCCCTCCCCTCCACCTTGGAGATGCCTCGGATGGTAACCAGGGGTCTTGGGTTCATTGACTTCTAAGTGAGAAAAACTTTGGGGAAATAAGAATGGGGGGGGCGAAAAAGTGGAACCTTCCAGGAAAGATGTTTCAGAACTGTTACCTTTCTCTCCAATGACAAAGCTGAAGCCCAAAGTGACTACTGAAGACACGGGACAGGGAAGTATGAGCTATTGATGTGTTCTGTTTTTGTATGAGGAAGGACAGGCACCCTGCGTTGGGGGGTTCGGCCTCCTCGGTGAGCAGCCTTGCCCCTCCAAGCTGCTGGAACATTCTGTACCCCTCTCTCAGGCCACTGTCCCTGCAGGGCCAGATGGTGTGGGCTCTGTCTTCCCACGGATTGGTCCTGGGATTCCCCGGTGGCAAAAAGCCACAGGCTCCCTCTGGCCTCCCTCATCCCTTTTGTCTGGAATCTTCTGCGGCAACCCCACTTCGTCCCACAGACCTGCTCCTCCTTTGTAGTCACACCCTCATCCCCTATACCTTCCTCAGCTCCCTCTGTTACTAGTTTCTCTACTAGTACTTTTAAAGGCACCAACTCAGCATAGCTTAGTTATTTGTCAAAAAGCCCTGGTTGCCAATTAGAATCACCCAGGGATATATACATATTTTTAACAGAGATTCCTTGGGACCCCTCCCTCCCCCCAGTCCCGACTCTTTGATTCTATCGGTCTGGAGTGGGGTCCCAGCATCAGTGTTTTTTAAAAGCTCCGAGACCTGGCAAGTTGGAGATCCGCTGGTCTGAACGTCTTTCTGCCTGCGATGCCCTCTATTACTGGTCCTGTTGTCCTCCCCAGGGCATAGCACGGTCCCTTGTACATGATAGGTGCTCAGTAAAAGTGAAAAAGTGAATGTCCCTACACTGCTATTTCAGCCACGAGCACTCATGGAGCAGAATAAAGGGAGGGTACGAGGTTCCAGCACAGGTAGAGAAAACACCTGTGCGCTTAGACCAGGCAGTACGCGAGGGGGTGCTGTGGAGAGCGAGGTCCTGGGTTCAACTGTGACTGAGGTCACCTCACTCCGCCAGACTCGCCATCCCCTTCTCCAGGAATGTGGTGATGATACAGGGTCCGGTGTCCCCACACCTGGGAGGAGCCAGTGAGGAAGTGACTCCTGAGAGTCGGTCAGTACACAGGTATCCAAAATGGAATAAGTTACCTTCGTTATCATTCTTAATCCAGAATATGTGACTAGTGTGAGTGCCAATCGCAAAGAATTATCAAGATTTCATCTTCTGGGCAACGCTGGTGTGAGCTCTGCCGTGAAAACCATCACCGAGTCCTGGGACTCCTGTGCTCACCAGGTCTGGCTGCGGGGTCCCCACGCTCGCCCATCCTCAGACGCCACCCGCTCTCTGACTCCTGTCCTTGACAGGTTTGTCTCCACTGTCGCTCTGTGCCTTTTTCTTCTTAGGCTTTCTTCCTTCAGGTGTGCAGACGCGGCTGGGGAGTGAGCCCTAGAGGCTTTGCTCGGGGTCTCCAGGCCCTGCCCCTCCACCATGCTCAGTGCACCACCACGGAGACCCCGCTTCAACGCCTGCTGGGGCTGCCATGCCAGGGGGTCGCCTGTCCCAAAGTGAGCCTGATCTCAGTATGTTTGCTTCTTAGTTCACCATTTCTCCCAGTTACCTTTCAGTGAGAAAATACATAAAAGGAAAAGATGCTAAGAATTATTTTCTCTTTCCTGATTTCTTTTCCACACTCCCTGCACCCCTGCCCCTTGTTTTTTTTTTTTTTTTTTTTTTTTCCTAAAGAAATCAATTATTTTATTTCCTTTTTCTTTTAAGGAAAAAAAAAAAGCTAAGTTCTGTGGAGCTTGAAATTACCAAGAAAGTCATGAAAATAATTTGTCGTCCTCATTTATTTGAACAGAAGCTTAAAGATGCTGCTGACGACAGAAATAAAATCCAGGGCTTTGAGATTGGAGCTGGACAATAATTCGGGTGGAGCGTCACTCAGAGCAGCTGCCCCGTCCAGGCGCTTTGCCGGCACAGGACAGCGTGTCACCGCGCCTTTATTTGTGGGCGTGTTCCAGAAAACAGGGAAAGTGCTTTTTCTTGTCCCTCTCTCTCTGTAAAGAGAAAGATGAAATGGTTTTCCTTAAGGTATCGATTCCCCACCATAATCTACAAGAATATTTCATCAGCTTTAACTGGAGGTGATCTGATTTTTATCAAAGAGCCAAAAGTGAAACATGTACATATGCATATATGTAATTTAATAGTTTTGAAGACATCATTCTGAGTAAAACAAGCTAGACACGAGAGAACCCATCGTGTATGACCCCACCTTGAGAAGTCGTACTCAAAGAGGCAGAAAGAGAAAGAGTTGTTCCAGGGGCCGAGGGGGTGTGGGGGGGAGTTGAGTTTCGGTCAGGAGGTGGGGTGGGGTGGGAAGCACGGAGATGTGGGCAAAGAGCCTTGGGCCTTGGGCTCTGCCCGTAGAGGCTAATTCCCCCCACTCTCCCCCCAGCTCTCCACTTCTCTGGGCTTCCTCACCCCCCTGCCAGCGATGATGGGACAGGGCTGGTGCTTTGGGAAGTCAAAGATACAAAAGGGTGACCCACGGTGGGTCCCCAGCCTGGGGGCACGATCGAATGCTCAGGTCGGCATCAGGGAGCTGAGAGGACGAGGCTAAATGTCACGATTTGTGTAATGTGACCCATACTAGAGGCTTTCAGCAAGTGTCATCCTTCTTTCCTCTCTACTTGGTCCCCTCCAGGGGATGCATGGCCTTATTCCCCAGCTTGCTGCATCCAGGGAGGAGACCCTAAGGACCCCCAGCACATTCCCTGGTGAGTCCAGGTTGCAGCAACTGGGAGCCCTGCCCTGCCTCACAGCCTGGGCGCCTGCCCCCTTACCACCAGTGTTGCCCCAGGCCCCTCCACTCGTGACCTCTGTACCATCACACGACCTGGCCAACCAGTTGGGGCCTCCTCAGGTCCACCACAGTGGTCCTCGCGTGGGAGAAGGGCAAGCGTGTGCGTGTCTGAGAGGCTGACCCCCTGGCCAAGAGCCGCTGCCCGGAACAAAGCAGGACACCTCTGGCCAGCACTCCCAACAAGGTCAAGATGTATGTGTGTCCAGGGCTGTCTGCAGAGGGGAGAGTACTCACACCGGAACGGCGGTCACACCGTCTCTGCCTCAGACCCGAGTGTCCTGTGGGGAAAGTGCTGGGCTGGGTCCAAAACAGCGTGCACCTGGAACAGAAGAGGAAAGGCAAAGATCGGTTGGTTTCCTTCTGTGTAACCTGGCGGACGTGCATCAGGTTTGTTTTCTGTGTTGCAATAAAACTTTGCTTATGTGAAAAATGCATTTTACTTTTAATCAATGACGTGCATTTGCATGGCTTTAAAATTAAGAGCTACCTCGCCTACGACAATAACCAATAACCAGACACCTCAGCTTGAAACCCTTTCCTGCAGAGAATCACCTATAACCTTGGCATTTTCTTCCTTGATTGCTTCCGTATTTGTAAAAATGTGCTTATGCTGTATTATTTTTTACCTTGGAAGCTATCGATTGATTTCTTCCTAGAGGAGACCAAGTGTTTACCTCTTTTCTACTGCTGCGAACACCTCCCCCCCCCCCCCACCACTGCCTACCCCCACGGTTTAGGACATCCTCGTTGGGTCAGTATTCTACATATTAACGCTACGTGCTATTCTGCGTGAGCGGACATTGCCGTGTGCCTCCATGGCACGGACGCCCCACGGCTGTGTTCTCACTACAGGTCTTTTCCTGCACAAACTTTCTTCCTTGACGGTCACCACTCCTTCCTTCCCTTCATTTTCTTGATCTTCTATGTACAGTAAAACCTTGGTTTGTGAGCATAACTCGTTCTCGAAACATGCTTGTAATCCAAAGCACTAGTGGGTCAAAGCGAATTTCAAGAATCGTTGGCTCAGTTGTGATCATGTGACGTCGCTCGTTTATCTAGTTAAAATTTATGAGAAACGTTTGCTCGTCTTGCAGAACCCTCGCAGAACAAGTTACTCGCAATCCAGGGTTTTACTTATTTGCCGCTAATCACAGCCAGCTCTGACAACGTTGCAAAACTGTCCGTGTGAGCACACACATCCGGTTCTCACCCAGAGATGCTCTCCTGCAGCCGCCTGGCGCCCTGTGCTGGCCCCACGGTGGCCTCCCTTCACCTGTCCGGGGAATGCCGTCCACCGCTCGTCTGGATCCCGTACCTCCTTTCGTGTTGTGTCTCTTTATTTTGGTGGAATATATTCTCCAGTAGCTTCCTGGGAACGGTGCATGGAAAGTAAATGTCCAAAACAAGTTTTTTCTCTGATGTAATACCTAATGGGTGATTTGGCTGAGTACAGAGTCGTAGGTAGGAAATGCTGGTTTAAAACATGTCCAAAGTGATCTTGGAACCACGGTCCATTTTGTCTATAACGTCACCGAGAAGTTTCCTGCACTGGTGAATGCCGCTGTGACTTACCCAAAGCCTCGACTGGCCACGTTTGGGCACTATGCCAAGGTTGGGCTGGTTCCTCCAACCCCTGCTGAGATCCCTACAGCTACTCAGAGCTTGAAAGAAATAGTCAAGGGTCCTCAAACTGGTAGCTTCAAACAATTCACGTTTAAGGAAACTATGCTGAGTGGTTTGGTGGCCGCCGAGGGGTGGATGTGGTTTTATGTCGGCAAGATCACAGGCAAGTGATTGGCATCATTGGTTATAATAAAGACCAATCTTTAACATCTGTTCATATTTGGTTTATTATTCGAGTGTTCTTGGACCATAGGTGATCAGAGCGGAATTTGAATAAAGTACGATGATGTATCCAAAAAAAGGTTGGAAGTAGAAGACGATGGTGGCAGTCTTTAGTCTTTCCAAATCCCAGCCTTAAAACAGAGTGGCCACATAGCCAAACAAAAACCCATGGATCACATTCACAACAGAACTGAGTGACGAGGTACCCCGTGAGCCCCAAAATATGAGTGGGTGTTCGAATAGATGCTATGAAGGGAGGGTCTCGCAACTTGGCAGATCAGCTCCTTAAAAAAATCAAACAAACAGCATGTGGCAGTTTCTTAGAATGATTTCCTACTTGGGGAACCTTATTTTAACTAAAAGCACTCACTACAAATAATAAGTATAGTTAGTTTTAACCAGCGAGTTTTCATTATAAATTATTTTCTAAAAGTTGTCTCCCATTTTTCAATCTAAGGTATAAATGGAGACAGGCTACCAATTTGGGACTGAAATGATCAATTTCTGGCCTAACAGAGCAGGAAGCAGACTGTGTGGCTCTGTTGGTGTGACGTCTCTTAGGAAAAGGAAGTCCTTGAAGAATCTGCATCCAGAGAGGCTGTGAGGATGGATGTTTTCTTCCATCTGCTTTGGAAGCCTTCAGAGAATGACCCAGAACTCCAGGATCCTGAGCAAACCCTTCCAAGGTCCTGCTGGCTGGACTAAGAATCAAATTGACATGAGACGTTAACAGGAGAAAATCAAATTTAATGGGCGTGTGCATGAGGAATGCACACAGACCTGGAAATTCTGAAGACAGTAGGGCAAACTGAGGCGTGTGTGTCATGGGGAACGTGAGGGTCTGGGGCCGACATAGAAAGGAACCCACCTCGCAGGGTGGAAAGAGGACAGATGCTCGGCAATTAGACGTCTGTCCTGCCGTACAGATGGCTCACCCGGATAACATTCATCTCTGCTAATAGTTCTTATTCTGGGAAAGGCCCCCCGTTTAGAGTCTCCCGTGGAGTTAAGGGAGGCTCGGAAGTTTCTCCTGAGCCCACAGGGTCTCCGTTGCCCTCAGCTGGGATCTCGGTGCCACAGCGGTCCTGGGGTCGGCCTGCCCTCAGCCCTGCACCCTGAGGCTGTCCGGGAGCCTGAGGTGATGTCAGCCTTTAAGATACCAGTAGATTATTTTCGCTCCCTCCCTGGTAAAATTAGAAACTTAATTAAAATGTCATCAAGTGAGGCCGCGAATTCCACATCCCGGATCTGAAATATGCACAATAGAACCTACCGCCTGCATTAGCTTCCGCCCTTTAAAACACTTTTCTCAGCTGCTCCAGGGGGACGTTTGCCGGGTGGGGAAGGCAACGTCGCGGAGAATGTCTTCCGTGCTGGTGACAAAGACACTCCTTCACCTGCTAGGTCCCACGTGAGTCTCGGTGGGAACGTCACCCACACCCCATCCTTCACCGTCTCAGCAGATCTGGGACCTGCTGTCGCGTCTGCGGGATCGCCGGACTAGCTTCTGTGTCTCCCGTTTGGGCTCTGATTCTCTGTCGTTCAGAATTCCACCTAAAGTAAAAACGGAAAAAAAAAAAAAAAAAAAGAACTTCTTGCTGTGTTTATCTTGAGGATTTGGGAACTGTGCGAGGACAGACCAGGGCCAGATGCAGCTGACCACTGGCCTGTAACAAGGGTGGCTCAGAACCTCCGAGGCTTCTCGAACCCCAGCGACCAGAGGTCCCTCATCACATGTGTGTCTTCTGTCTCTGCCCTGCCTCCCCTTCCCTTCCTTCACCCTCTCTTCCCACCCCTCCTCACCCGCCTGCCATGGCTGCAAGCTGGGGATGGCTGTGTGGACCTCAGCTCATGGGGGAGAGAGGGGGGTTCCCTTGGCTCGTCCTGATGGCCGCGGCAGGAGGATCAATACCGCCCAGAGTCCCTAATGGCAGAGAAAGGGACTGCTAACAGCTCTGTGGCGTCTTGGTCTAACTGAGTCTCACGTGGCTGCCGAGGGTCTATTTATAAACCTTATTGTTTGTTATATTACAATCATGGAGTCGTTTTACTTTTGTGAATTTTACAATAAAGAATTTGATCCTATCACCCAATTTATGGTTGACATATTCACAATTAAATATTAATTTGATTTCATTGCCTTTTTTTTAAGTTTATGTATTTTTGAGAGAGAATGCGCACACACGCGCATGAGCAGGGGAGAGGCAGAGAGACGGGGAGAGAGAGGATCCCAAGCAGGCTCCGCCCTGTCCTCACAGAGCCCAACACAGGGCTGAATCGCACAGACTGTGAGATCCTGACCTGAGCTGAAATCAAGAGTCGAAGCTTAACTGACTGAGGTGTCCAGGCGCCCCGTCTCATTGCTTTTTATTGACCGAAACCCAACTCTTCAATCTCGTTCTCGCTGGCTCTCACACTCCGGCTGACCCCACGTATGTAGCCCTTTCCTGCTGTTACTGACTCCACCCCCTGGAACCCTCCCCTCCCTCCTGGGCGCTGGGCAACCCCCTCCCCCCTTGCAGAGCACAGATGGAACATTCCCCTCCTCAGGTATTTCTCCTTTCTCCAGGGTCATGGGAGGCACAAGCCGCGTGTGCTCTCTGCAGTCCCGCAGGCGCTGGACTTTCTCTCCAGGGACTATGTCGGTCATATCGCAAAGGGATTTTGTAATTAGGGTCCCTAATCAGTTGACTGGAAGTTAGTCAAAAGGAGACTTTGCAGGTGGGCCTGGATGAAGGGCAGAAGTCAGACAGATTGGAAGCAGCAGGGACACTCCTGTTGGCCTTGAAGGGGCAGACTGTCGTGTTGCTGCAAGTGCCACATGGCAGGGGACAGCAGGCGCCCCCGCACCTGACAACAGTCCCCGGCCGGCAGGTGCAACAAACAGGGAGCTCGGTCCCTCAACCGCAAGGGACCGAGTCCAGTAGCCAGTGGCGAATGTGGAAGGCAGCTCTGAGCCTCAGCGGGAGCCCCGCCCCCGTCACACCTCGATGTCAAGGTCCCGAGACCCCGAGCAGAGGCCTCTGCTAACTGTCCTCGGACCCCTGGCCCACAGACACCGGGAGGTAAGTGTGTGCTGTTTGGGCGTCTGTGTCTGGGATAACATGTCTCACGGCGGCAGGGACCTGACGCAGGGGCCGTGGCACCCCCTGTGTCTTCTCCCTGGCGGTGGCTTCGCAGGTACTTGGTCGTGCGCCACTCTCTGCATGGCTTCTGTGACATCCTTTAGCAAAGTGCATCCCTCTAGTTCTGGCAGCGGCAGTGCCTGGACAGTAACAAGCTGGGCACGTGGCAGCCGGGACGAAAGGCCTGCTGGAACAACAGGTCTCCTGGTGTTCTCCAGGCCTCCTCCCCCTGCCCCGCTCTGCCTCCCCCTGTCTGCAGAGACCCAGCCCACATGCCTCCCTAGAGAGCCCACCGTAGGGCATGCGGCCAGTTTGGGGCTACGCCGCCCGCTTCCCACCAGCCCTGTCCCCGCCTTGGGACATCCCACCCAGTGAGGTCTTGGACGCGAGACAGTTCCCAGCACTTGTGAGGTGCGACGTCATTCTCTACCGCGTTTCCCCCAGCGCCGGTGTGGGGGGACCACTCAGCGTGCGCTGAGCACAATGGGATCTCTGACCACAGGAGATCGGGGGGTAGCCTTTCCTCTCTCTGCTCCCCAGTGCAGCCGGGGGTGGTATTCAACCATCTCTGTGACTTTTCTCCTTGAACAAGCAGCCCAAAGGCAGAGGAAGTGTTTGCAGAAGGGGTCGCTGCTACTCCAGGCCTGCCTGTGGTGGGTCACCCAGCTCCCTGCGTCTGGTCTGTGCGGCCACCTTCTGAGCCTGGCCTTGCAGCCGCCCCCGATTCTGTGAGCCCATGGCAATGGCTCTCCTTCACCCCTCGAGATGGAACGATTCCTGCCGAGAGCCCTGGGGGAGGTCATCACCGGCTGTCTCTCCGGGAAACAGCCATGGCTTTCACAGTGTAAAAATTAACGCCGGAGCCAGACTGCTGGATTCAAATCCCGGTCTGCCGCTTGCTAACTCAGGACCGTGGAAGGTTGTGTGAGCTCCCTGGGTCTCGTCTGTGAAATGGGAAAATGACGATCCCTGCCTCATGGACTGCTGACAGGTTCCTGTCTTAACACGTGCGAAGCTCTTGTAGCAGTGCCGTTGTGTGTTTGTTGTTATTTCACCGTATTCTGTTTGACCCTGGACAATGTGATTCTATGCATTATCCTTGGTTCCCAAACTAAACTGTAGGTCCCTTGGGTCAGAAGCTAATCTTATTTCCATATTTTCATTTTCCATTACCCCAGAGCACCAAGCATGGAAGGAGTTCATGCTACAGTGTCAGGGGACCCACACCCACGGGTACTTCCCAACTGGAACATCACTTCTGCCCCTGGATTGCAGGGTCTTATGGGGATGGGGGGGGTGTCTTTAGAAGATGGGGGCCACCACAATAGACGCTGTGTGCAGACCTATTGTGTGTGTACACCTATCATGTGCATGCACACCTATCATGTGTGCACACTTATCAATCATGTGTGTGTGCACCTATCATGTGTGCACACCTATCATGTGTGTGCACCTACCATGTGTGTACATGCCTGTCACGTGTGTGCACCTATAGAGTGTGCATCTATCATGTGTGCACGCTTATCAATCATGTGTGTGCACCTATCAGTCGTGTGTGCACACCTATCATGTGCACACGCCTATCATGTGTGCACATCTATCAGTCGTGTGTGTGCACCTATCATGTGTGCACACCTATTAATCGTGTGCACACGCCTATCATGTGTGCGCACCTATCAGTCGTGTGTGCACATCTATCAATTGTGTGTGCACACCTATCGTGCATGTGCACCACACTTCATTCCAGAGAGAGGCTCAGGATTCTGATGACTCCAACCTGCATGTTTGCTCATTCCAGCAGGGAGTGACGGGAAAGAGTTCTCTGCCTCACTTCCTGCCACCAGGTCTCGGGGAAATAAAGTTTCCGCTCCTCCCCACAGCACAGGGACCCTTTAGGGGCAACATTTACCAAGTCATATAGCTGGAGAGAAATTCAAAATGTTTAGCACCCAGCTATTGACATGGGCAGCAGCTATAATGTCAGCATCAGATGGGCCAGAGTGTACTCACACTATCTACTCTGAATACAGGGCTTGTGGCCAGGACAGAACAAGGAAATTAAAGGATTCTAAGGTAATAAATGAATAACATGGTGAAATAGGTACATTGGAAAACAGTATTGGCCAACATGGCCCAAGAGTGGTTTGGGATGGGACAGAGATGGACTGGGACAGAGATGGGATGGGATCAGGTGGGTTGGGTTGGCTTGGGTTGGCTTGGGAGGGGGTGGGAGGGGGTGGGAGAGAAGAAGAGGGGAGGGGAGGTTTATCCACACCTGACATGAAATTCAGATTTCATGAAGTGGGTTACAGTTTTGGTGTCTTAAAAAAACTCGGTGTCTTTTCCTGTCACGCAACTTATTTGGGATAGAAACAAATAGTAATGCATTATTAACAAACCGGCAGACCACATAAAGCACAGATGGCTAGAATGTTAAGAGCTACATGCATTAATCATGAAGCATTTTTACTCTTTTGGTACTCACATAATGACAGGACAACTTCTTACTTTTTCTGGTAGATTTACCCTTATGCTATAGATGAGGTGAAACTTGAGGTTTTCTGAGACAGAACTCTTAAATTCAAATCAATTTAATAAAATAAATACAACAAATGAAAATGGTTTTCTTTTAAGGTTCTGTCAAATGTCCCAATAAGCTTCTTTTTGTAAGGAACCAATTCAATAGATAAATAAATACACAAATTATACAATGATATAAAACAGGAACTGACGATAGTTTTGGTTGAATGCAATTCTACTCTGATAAAGATCGGTAAGATAAAGCCTATGGCCTATTCTGAATAAGGACGACAAACAGATGGTGTAAAAGCAAAGCAGTATGTTTAAATGTCTGAATCTGATGTTCTTGCTAAAGAGACTGAAAAGCTATTACAAAAAGGTGAAATTCCAAGTTTTTATAGTATAAAGTCTAAAATAATGACCAGGCATTGGAAACTAACAGCATCATTTCGTTTATCCATATGTTCGTCTGTCCTCACATTTATTCACTCGACAACCACGTATGCAGAACCCCTGTGTGCCAGACGTTGCCCCGGGGCCTGGGGCTGACATCAGGTAAGGACACACACAGCCCCTGGGCTCATCAAGTGGCCCAGTGCGGAGATGACAGCAGCCACCTAATCTTCAAAACAAAGATGCGGTGAAAACCTGTGTTAAAGTTTCCAAAGGAGAGTGCAGTGTCCCATGTGTCACCCTGGCCTGGAAGGACCCAGGAAGCTGCCCTGAGGACGGTGAGCCAAGTTCTAAAAAGTCAATTCTGTTAATTGCAGGTTAGTTAGATAAGAAGTAGAGGGAAGAATCTGTCTCCTGAGAGACAGCGACTTGGGAAAACGTGGAAGTAACACTGATCTTTACAAACGTGTTTGCTGTGTGAACTACTGAGCTTTCTCTTAATAAAACAAAAGCAATAAATGTATCCACAAGATTCCTTGTGATGGATTCGGAGTAAATGGGAAGTCTTGGATTCTGACTCGTGTAGTTATTCAGTAGCCTCAGACCCTAATGATGGAACTGTCACCTGGGACTAGCTCAGGAAGAATGGAAAAGTGTCCTTTTCAAATATCCTCCCCCCCTCTGATTTATAAACACCTGAACTTCCTGGGAATATTCATCATTGCTTAAAAATATCTTTCAATGGTAATGACGGTTATGATTTTTTTTTTAAGTTTATTGATTTATTTTGAGAGAGACAGAGTCAGGGTGATCAGGGAAGGGGCAGAGAAAGAGGAAGAAAGAGAGAATCCGCCGTGTCCCTGCAGAGCCCGATGCGGGGCTCAAACCCATGAAACCGTGAGATCATGGCCTGAGCCAAAACCGAGAGTCAGATGCTTAACTGACTGAGCCACCCAGGCGCCCTGACAGTTGAGATTTAAAAAAAAATCTTTATTATATAAAATTTTAAACGTATGTAAAATTAGAGAAAAAGATAGCCATCAGCTGCCTTCAATAATGATCAATCCTGCATGGTGATCCACCTGCCTCCATGTGGGTCGTTCCTCAGAAACTTCAGAGAGAGTTAATTTTACTTCTTCTTTTCCGATATGGATACCTCGTGTGTGTGTGTGTGTGTGTGTGTGTGTGTGTGTGTGCGTGTGCGTGCACACGCTCGCCAGCTACTGTGCTAGAAGCTATGCTACTAGGTTGAACACAAGTGGCAAGAGTGTCCTTGCCTGTTCTGCTCTCAGGGGACAGAAGACAGACTTTCACCAGCCGGGGTGATGTCAGCTGCAGGTTTTCACAGGGACCTTTGTCAAGTAGAGTCAGTTGCCTTCTATTCCTGGTTTGTTTCTCTTTTCTTTTCTTGCCTTGTCTTGCCTTGTCTTGTCTTGTCTTGTCTTGTCTTGTCTCATCTCGTCTTTCCCTTCTCTCCCTCCCCCTTCCTTCCTTCTTTCCTTCCTTCCTTCCTTCCTTCCTTCCTTCCTTCCTTCCTTCCATCATGAAAGGATACTGGATTTGGTCAAATGCCTTTTCTGTGTCAATTAAGATGGCCGTGTGGTTTTTGTCTTTTACCATATTACAGTGCCGTATGACAATGCCCAGGGGACTCAGTCTGTTCAGGGTCCAACTCTTGACTTCAGGTCATGATCTCACAGTTGGTGAATTTAAGCCCTGCATCAGGCTCTGCACTGACAGTGCAGAACCTGCTTAGAATTCTCTTTCTCTGCTCCTTCCCCACTCTTTAAATAAATGAATAAACTTAAAAAAAAAGTCTTAAAAAATAAAGTGCTGTATTACATTGATTTTTGTACATTGAATCACTCTACATTCTTGGCATATGCCCCACTCGTCACGGTACATGATCCTTCCTGTACGTTGCTGGGTTTGGTTGGCTGGTCTTTAGTTGAGGACTCTTGCATAAGGATCGATACGCCTCTGGTTTGTAGTTTTCGTGTGATCACAGCCTTAGCTGGCTTTGGTGTCAGAGTCATATTGGCTTCATGGAAGGAGTTAGGAAGTGTCTCTCTCTGTTTTTTTAGGAAGAGTTTGTGAAGGTCTGGTATTGATTCGTCTTTAGACGTTTGGTTGAACTCACCAGTGAAGCCATTTGAGCCTGAGCCTTTCTTTGCAGAAAAGGTTTTAATGACTAATTAAATCTCTTTAACTGTCCTAAGTATATTCAGATTTTCTGTCCCTTCTTGAGTCATTTTCAGTAGTTTGTTTTTCTAGGGCTGAGCTCATCTAGGTTATCTGATTTGTCGGCAGGAAGGTCTGTCTGCTATTGGTTGTCTCGTGCTCGTGAAGCGAACCCCTGACCGCTGTGTGTGGCCTCTTGGCCTTCTCTCCTTTCTCCCACTGGACGTCCTTTCCTTTGCCCCGTGTCCCTGTCCTTTGAATCCTCTCCTGCCTCAGTGCAGAGCTTGGCTCGGGGAGGGCACTGCTTGGTGGCTCAGACCTGGCGTCACCTCTCAGGGGCCCCGGAACTAGAATGCACAGGTCCCATGCCACTCTGGACTTCTGCCGTCTGCCTCGCTGGGCCTCTAGGTCAGGACCACGGCCACTTTGGGCCTGTGTTCAAGGCTATCAGTGTCCCACTTCCTTCCCTCGTTGTTTGAAATGCAGATAGTGATACCTTGTGAGTTTTCTAGTTGTTGAGGATTTATTTTCACCTGCTCACATTTTGCAGGTTGGCGAAAGACCTTGTCACTTGGTTTGTTGTAGATGTTGTCTGTGGGTCGGGGGGCGAGTTACTTTACTTCCTTGAGCCACAGCTTCCTTCCTGTAAAGTGGGGAAATACGTAAAGATAAGGTGGCTGTGAGAAATGCCTATGCATGTGAGAAATGTCTATGCAATGTCCCTGTGGAAGGGACTTCATAAATAACCCTTCACCAGCCTCTCCTTTAATGCAGCTTCAACTTCGCATAATTAAATTCCTACTTAAGGGGCGCCTGGGTGGCGCAGTCGGTTAAGCGTCCAACTTCAGCCAGGTCACGATCTCGCGGTCCGTGAGTTCAAGCCCCGTGTCGGGCTCTGGGCTGATGGCTCGGAGCCTGGAGCCTGTTTCCGATTCTGTGTCTCCCTCTCTCTCTGCCCCTCCCCTGTTCATGCTCTGTCTCTCTCTGTCCCAAACATAAATAAACGTTGAAAAAAAAAATTAAAAAAAAAATTCCTACTTAATTTACAAACTGAGTTAGTGTAAGGTATTTTTGAATAAACTAGAAGGATGCATAGATGCGAATTAAGTTTAAAATTCCAAAGCAGTGGGGTGGGTGCCTGGGTGACTTGGTTCAGCGTCCGACTTCAGTTCAGGTCATGATCTCACAGTCTGTGAGTTCGAGCCCAGCGTCAGGCTCTGTGCTGACAGCTCAGGGCCTGGAGCCTGCTTCGGATTCTGTCTCCCTCTCTCTCTGCCTCTCCCCAACTCACGCTCTGTCTTTTTCTGTCTCTCAAAAATAAACATTAAAAAGAAAAGAAAAGAAAAATGCAAGCCTAGAAACATATTTTACCAGCTGATATGTGGTGTCATTCTGGTATAATCTGAGACAGCATTAAGTACATCCACTGGCTTAGTTTTAGGGTACAAAAAGTAGAGATCAAATTTTTAAATTGGAGCTATAAATATTTAACTCTGACAAATTATCCATTAGTTTTTTAATAATAGAAGTAAATCAATTAAATTTGTATTACATAAGCTAGTGATTATTTTTCTTCAGTGAGTTTTGTTTATATTGACTACCTGACCAGCTATGATAAATTGTTATAATAGTTTCTTAAGGAACCAAAAATCACACTTTAATCTTCATTATGATGGTATTGATCAAACCTGATTTTGAGCGTCCTCCAAGCTTCAAAAAGGCATACGTATGGTGTGGTTACTTTTCAAAGGTGCTCCTGGGTTGGGGGAAGAAAAAACCATACAGAATAGTTAATAAGTAAAGTAATATTGGCTAAACTCATACACAAAACAATGACCGAGCTTAACTGGAATAAAGGAAGAAACGTAAGCGGTTTTCCTGGGTCAGATTTCTTGAAAACTTTCACGTTCTCACTAGGACAATATCAGGCTCTGTTCTCTGCGGGAAGTCAGGCTCCTGCTGGCATATCCTGTTTTAGAAAATCACTAAATGCATTAAGCAGAGACCTCGAGAGGACAGTATGTAGCTCACGTCAGTGGTTGTCACCTGGGGCCCTGTCTCTCTGCCAGGGGACATCTGACAATACCTGGAGACATTTCCAATCCTCGTGACTGGGGATAGGGCGCTCCTGGCTTGGGGTGTGCCCCCAAATGCCCTAAGATGCACAGTGCAGCCCCCACAGCAAAACATTACCCGGTCCGAAATGCCAGTAGTGTTGAGGCTGAGAAACCCCGGCTTACGGTGATCTCCGAGGTAGGAGGGCACTCAGGGACCCAAGTGGCATGTGGGCTGCTTCCCTTCCCTGCAACACGCCACGTCAGAGGCCCAGCAGAAGCCTCCAGCAAAATTACGGTCAAGGCGGCACATGTAACATCGCCAAGAATTATGGACACTGGTGACAATTATCACTGCAGTTTGTCATTTCCCCTGAGCTGTATGATGTCGCTTCTGAACTTACTTTTAAAAAGCAAGACTAGGGGCGCCTGGGTGGCGCAGTCGGTTAAGCGTCCGACTTCAGCCAGGTCACGATCTCGCGGTCCGTGAGTTCGAGCCCCGCGTCGGGCTCTGGGCTGATGGCTCGGAGCCTGGAGCCTGTTTCCGATTCTGTGTCTCCCTCTCTCTCTGCCCCTCCCTCGTTCATGCTCTGTCTCTGTGTGTCCCAAAAATAAAATAAACGTTGAAAAAAAAATTAAAAAGCAAGACTAATATAGCAAAGTCTGAGCATCTGACTGGTTTATTATGTTTCCTACTGTAATCATGTCTGAGAATTTACATATTTAAATGTGTATTCTTTTATTTAAAAATTTTTTTTAGTTTTATTTTTGAGAGACAGAGAGTGTGAGTGGGAGGGGTAGAGAGAGGGGGACACAGAGGATCCGAAGCAGGCTCTGTGCTGACTCGGGGCTCAAACTCACAAACCGTGAGATCAGGACCTGAGCGAAGTCAGACACTCAACCGACTGTGCTGCCCAGGCAGCCTTGTATTCTTTTATTTTCAATGACTCTTGTTTTCTCTTGTATATTTCTTTGAGTAGCAATTTGGGGACCACGTAGATTTCTAAAAAGTCGTGTGTACAGGTGGCTCACATCACATGTGAGTCTCATTTCAGGACAGTGGCGATGGCATTGGACACAGGTGCTGCTCCGAAATATGGAGACACCACTCCAGCACAGAGCCTTCTC
>NW_024412405.1:1204346-1222911 GCF_014898765.1 Herpailurus yagouaroundi
GGGGGGGGGGGGGCGAATGGCAGGGGTGGGGGCAGGTGACTGTCTGGGATGTGGAGGGGACGGCAGGGGTGGGGGAAGGGGTGGGGGGGCCAGGACACGGGGTGGGTGTATGTGGGATGCCCGGGATGGGAGCAGAGGTGAGGGGCAGGGGTGGGGGCAAGGGGCTATCCGAGACGTGGGGGGAGACAGCAGGGGTGGGGGCAGGCGCAGGGTGGGGTCCAGGATGTAGGGGGTGGGGGACAGGGATAAAAGAGAGGACAGATTATAAGCACTCCTCAATGTTGCCTCTTTTTCCTCTGTCACACATGTGGTCACTTTCAGACAAAATGTCAAATACAAGCCACGTCATGTTTGCACTTGTTTCCAAGTGTGACATACATCCAGGGCCCCAATAACTCCACATTTCTGTCCTGTGCTGGGGGGCAATTCCGTGTGCACATAATATATAACACAAAGCTCTGTGCCTGTGTTTTCTTCCCTCCCCCCGCTTCTCTCTCCCTTCCTCTCTTTCTCTTTCTTTCCAATATGGCAACATGTATCAAATTTCAACTTTATATCCACCAACTCCGAGCCATTTCCATCATGCCACCTGAAGGAAACCCATTAATGGAAGGGAGAAGACAGCCTGAAAGCTTATCCCTTTTAACTTTATTCTTTCAAACCAAAGTTTCAGAGAAAAAAAACTCAAAAACTCAGCACCCCGACGTTGGCAAATGTAACGTCTGAAGTTGCTTGCCAGAGTCCTAAATTATTCAACACGGAGATCAGGCCTCCACACACAAGCCTGGGAACTCCAATCACGCCGGCTCCGATAGGTCAATAGTGAGGTTTGGTGGGTGTTGGAGCCCCGCTAATGCACATTCCAAGAAGCGCTTACTGCTGTCACTACTTGAACAGCAGCAGGGTCTGGGGCTGACCCCAGCGGGGCAGCACTGGCAATCTCAGCCCACAGGAGGGGACTGGAAGTCACTGCCCCGCCATTGGAGGGATGGCACAGTAGGACGCAGGGAGGAGGGACTGTGGTTGACCACAGGTTCTTGCGGGTGCAGTGAGTCCAGAGCCCTGGGGCTGTGACTCCAGGACTGAGGGTCTCGGGGGTTGGAACCCTGGGGGGCCAGTTGGCCTGGCTTCCTGGGACTTTCCTGGTGCGGCATAGCGTCCGACCCCTGGGAGTGCCCTCAGTGTGAGGCAAGCGGGCACATGGGTTGAGCCATCTTATCTGTCTAGGTTACTGGCGGGCAGACTCCCCTCCAAACCTAAGGCCTGTCCCCTGTCCTTCCCCTGCTCCCACTGTGTCTCCTGGTCAGAGTCATGTCTTTGGCCTTTGTCACTCACTACCTGGGCAGCAGCCCTGTTTTTTCCTAACAGCGCAGGGCCTGCTTGTCCCGGTGCTAAAAGGCCTCCCGTCGGATGCAGGGCGGGAGGTGGGGTGGGGGGAGCGCCCCCTCAGGGAAGGCTTTCCCTTTGTGGGAACCCCACAGTCTCAGGGAGAAGCCAGGGGAGAGCTGTCTCCGGTCTCCAGCCTGCTGTGGGGCCGCGGGGCCACAGCGGATCCTCTGACATACAGCAGGTGTTGGTAGAAGCAGAAAATGAGTGTGTAATTTGGGCCCCAACAAAGAAAAGCGTAATGCTGTTCTCTCATCGAATCAACAAATACATTGATTCACACAGTGTGGCCCCAAACATGGCACTTGTACCGAAACAAAGAAGCTATTTCCCCAGCCATGGATTCTTGGGTCTTCTGAGAATAATTTACTAGAACAAGTGTGGAATACCTCCTTGATTTCAGGAACATGTTTAAAATACATCTATTAACTTTCCTCTGGGAGTTGGTACAGTACAGGGATGCTCCCCTATGCACTCAAGTTCAGACCTTGAGAACCACAAGCATGCCTCGCTCAAGTTTACACGGGGCTTATTAAGTGCTGTCACAGGAACAATCTCGCGGCGCCTGAGAGACAGGCCTGGGGAGGCCTCTCCATCCCGCACGGGGAGACGCGGGGCTCCGGCCGCTGGGTGCACACAGCTGGGGCCGGGGCCTGGCACAGGCTGGCTTCCTCTGCTCCGCTGGTGCGTTCGTGCACGAGGAGTGTGCAGGGATCTGCCTGCTCGGAGCCGCGGAGAGGTCGGTCAGATGGCGGCTGTTTTTGTTTTGTTTTGTTTTAACGTTTATTTATTATTGAGAGACAGAGAGACAAAAAGCGTGAGCTGCGGAGGGGCAGAGAGAGAGGGAGACACAGAATCTGAAGCAGGCTCTGGGCTCTGAGCTGTTAGCACAGAGCCCGACGCGGGGCTCGAACTCACAAACCGCGAGATGGTGACCTGAGCCGCAGTCGATCGCCCAACCCACTGAGCCCCCCAGGCGCCCCTAGTTGGCGGCTGTTTAAGGGGGTCTGACAGTTTTGTATCCTCTCCAGGTTGCTAAGTTGACTTTGATAAAACCCACCCGCAACCTTGAGTTTTCCCATGTTGACGTGAGAATACGTACATCTTTCACGGGGTTCTCATGAGGAAGGTCTGAGGAAGGAGATTAGAAAGTACTTATCTGGCGCGTACGAAGGGCGTAGCAATGGCATCTGGGAAAAGAATAGTGTTTTGCACACACAGAACGGCAGTAAATACCTGTAAATGATTCTAGCCCATGACACATTGAGATCACACCATGTCTAAGGTCCTGGCGATCACAGGGCGGCTTTGCAGAGGAAAAGGTGGCAAATACAGAATCAGACGTTTCCCACTCTGCTGCCAAACCTCCTGTTTTCACAGCCTGACATCCAGCTTTTTGGTTTTCTTACAGGAGTACGACATGGGAAACTATTTGGCTGTGTTTGGTCACTACTCACAAGACGCCCAAATTTGTTAGGCTGTTTTCTTTATATTAACAAAAAGATCCTTTTTACCTGGAACGCTGAAAGTAAGAGTCTTGTATGGCGCACATTTGTCAGCTGGCTTCTTGGACACGTGACCCCAGCCACGTTTGTAAAAATGGAGTTGAGTATGGTTAAACATAAACAATTTGAACTGGTTCCACGTAAGAGACTTGAAATGAATTTAAACACTTCCGTTTGAAACTTCCCTTCCCTCCCTCCTTCCGTTGTTCCTTGTGGTTTTCTCTTTTTCTCTCTTCCCCTCCAGCCACGGGGGCGCATCCTGGGCCCCAGCTCTCTGTGTCCTCCGTGGAAGGACCCAGCGTTTGTGATTCAGATGGCTCTCCTCTCTGCTGGCAGGGAGGGCAAGTGGCTCCCAAAGGGCACACGCTGGTGCTGCCTGGCGTCTCCTTCCTCTTTGTTCTTCACCCCTGTCCCCATCTTCCAATGCTGGTCCACATCCCCTCCTTCCCGAGTGACTGGGGACTGAGGTTCTCGTGACAGCGGCGGCTGGACCTGCCAGTGGCCTCGCCCCGTGCCGTCTCCTGGCAGACAGGCGGAGCTGGGCTCCCGTGTTTCCCACGTAAGGTCTGGGTCTTTGCAGATCTTTAATGTCTAAAGCAGCCCTGCCAGACTCTTCAAAGCCCCCTGCTGTCTCTTACAGAATTTTACCAGATGGCTCAAGAGAGCGTAGGGGGCCTGAGAGCACCTGGGGTCGGCCAGGACCGAGGATAAGGGGACATTTCATACACAGCAAACCAATGTCACTGGGTGCAGTTCTATATAAATGGTGGCATGTCCTTCTACGTGTACTGGGTGACCGGGAGAGGACTTTTTCTTGGTCAGTTATTTTTTTTAAGTGCTTGCCATATTTTGCTGTTATTGGAGATCTTGAATACTGAACTGATTTAGAGTTTTTCCTTTCCTTTCATTTGACTAAATTTACTCTCTCATTTTCCAAGTCAGACTTGATAAGCATCGGTAAGTGATGCATTATTCATAAAGAGCTGGTTGAAGTAAGAAAATGTAAGTTAGACTCTTTTAGACATTCCACTTATAGTACAAAATTTGTGGTCTAAGTGCTGCTGAGGTATGTTTATGAGTAAGGCATGACTACCAAGGAGGGTGTTTGCAACAGTTTTTGTGTCCATTTCTACTCTTCTGATTCTCCTTTTGCGATAGCCGTGCCTCCTTAAGTACCTGACAAGGTCTGACGTTTCAGCAGGAGGCAGGGTTTTACGGGGGAAGAGGCTGCTGACAGCGAACTCCAAGGGCTGGTGTCGTGACGCTGGGGGTCGTTTAAGGTTCTGACGGCAAGATGCCAATAGCTGCTGCCAGACCCCGTCCGCCTGACCAGCGCTCAGAGACGAGTTGGCAAGAGTGCCGTGTGGCAGGTTGAGTCCTGGGGAGTCGCATCTCGTGACACCGACGTCCCGGGGCCTCTGTGGACAGGGCTCGGGGACCTTGCGATTGAATCCTGACTCCTGCCTGGGACCCATAGGGACCCCCGCACGTATCACCCCACCTCGCTGGCTTTCCACTTCTCTTGCACCAAGTGGGAAAACTAACACCCCACTCCCCTCCGAGGGCCACTCACTCCTTCCTCATAAGACCTGAGTGGCCACTCTGAAGTGCTCGGCATGTTGACCAAAGGTAATTCGAGGAGTTACTGCTTTTTCTCTGAGTTTCATCTTGAATTGTCCTTCAAATTTCAAAGCTTTTAGAGAAACACCTTCTGATTTATTTGCCAGGCACGGGGCTCTGACGTTGCCCAGAGCAGGTCTGTTCCCCACTGCGAAGCTCTAAACCAGCCATTTCTCCCAAATTTCAGCCCCAGACAAACAAGAAAACGACAACAAAATGCGAGGAGTTCTGCTGTCCAGCATGTGACTTAGGTAGAAGGAAGAGGGGAAAGGCGTTCACTCTGAGTAGAGACCATGAACCCCCAGAGGCTCACCCGTGCTGAGCAAAGAGTTAAATGCTTAGTCGAAAATCAAGGCTCTGCACTCCACTGAATGGGGCAGCCCCCCGCCACCCTCTTGGGACCTGGCACATCTTTCCAGGTGACTGAGCATAGGTTATTCTAACATGAATCCTCAGGTGGCCCCACGGTGCAGTTTGGGAAGCTGTGGCCTCTGCGTGTCTCTCCGTGTAAGTGGTGTTTCTCCCATGTGGGACCCTGGCTGCTCCGGATCCAGATAGAACTAGAGGTTATCAGCCCCGCTCTTCTTCTTTTAAATGGGGAGACTGAGGCAAGACTGTGGGAAGAGCCTCAGCAGTCTAGAGAGTGTGACCTGATGACATTATGGAGAAACTCTTTCCTTAGCAGTAAGTACTCTACCTTGGACGTTTTTGCTTTCTTGCTTGCTTTCGTTACTTGACATATTCCCCATAATATTTTTTTAATGTGTGTTTATTTATTTTAAGAGAGAGAGAGAGAGAGAGAGTGTGCCAGTGGGGGGAGGAGCAGAGAGAGAGGGGAAGAGAGTCCCAAGCAGGCTCTGAGCTGTCAGCACAGAGTCCAACGCAAGGCTCGATCCCACAAACCGTGAGATCATGACCTGAGCCGAAATCAAGAGTCAGACGCCCAACCAACAGAGCCACCAGGTGCCCCTAAATATTCCCCATAATCTTGCTGTGGGCTGGGACTTGAGGGACAGTCTTGAGGCACAATGGACGGTCACAAGGAGTCAGTGGGACTCTGTTTGGCTGGATGGGGTGTAGAAGATGGGCACAGAGGTCAATGTTTCATAACCAAGGGAGAGTTCGGGGCACTTGGGACGGGACTTTGTCAGCAACGAGTGAGAGGACACACGACCCAGGAGAAATAGCGTCAAATTTCTGCTTCATGTAAGAAAGTTTCTCATTAATGAGCTTGATATGTGGTCTGTTTGTGGGGAGGGGGTGGTGCAAGGGTGGGCGTGGCCCCAAGACGCGGACAGCATGACCTGCCTGGGTCGCCAGCTGGATGGAGCCCCACGGCCGTGTTGCTCATTTTCTCCGTGAGGTGGGCGGGGGGGGGGGGGGAGGCGGTGACCACGGGGTTTTGCCGGGGCTGCTGGGTGTCCGCGGTGGTGGCGACCTCCCCTCCAGCCCAGAGTGCCACAGACCGGAGCAGAGGATGGCTGCCCACAGAGCACACCTTGCTGGCCCACGCACACCTCTCCCAGGATGGCGGCAGCGTGGAGGAGCTCAGAGGTTCCGTGGCCAGTCCGTCACTGCTCCGATCCCAGACCCGTGGCCAGTCCGTCGCCGCTCCGATCCCAGACCTGGCGAGCTTCACACACCGCCTGCATCTTGGGTTCTCTTCCGTCGCAGACAATGAGGCTGCCACACAGAACTGGAAGTGTCCGTGCTGCTTCCGAGGGGCTCCAGCAGACCTCGAGGACGGTCTAGGGGCCACTCTAGGGGCCTTGATGGCACGTGCTTCCCCGGCCCTGGGGCTGACCCAGGGCTCAACTCTGGGCCATCGCCTGAGAGAGACTCGCTGGGTGGATGCGAGGACAGACGGATGAACAAGGGAGAAGGGTGAAGCATGAAGCGTGGCTTTCCTGTGTCTCCTGCCTGATGCCCGCTGTGCTCCTTGTTCCACCTGCTGAGCCCCGATGCACCAGGCACCGGGTGCCACATAATCCCGCAGCTGGGGCATCTGGAGACGTGGACCCAGAGCGGAGGGTAGTGTGCCCCTTGGCCCTCCTCCGTTCCTCATGGACGCCGCTTCTCGTGAGGCCCTCACGGCCCCCCTCAGCACCCCATATCCCCTATCACCCTTTCCCAGCACTGGATTAGCCTAACCCCCCTCGAGGGGGTACCAGCCCCCCCCAGGCCCCGCACCTGTGCTGAGTGTGCGGAATCCCCGTGGGAGCCACAGCGGGGGGCCGCCCGGTCCCTCCTGAGGCGGAGGCGCCCTGCTGCTGGGTTTGCTCTGACACCCAACAGAGAAGCAGGAAAGGACAGCGGTCCTGCCCGCCCCCGGATGGAATGAGGAAGTCCCCATCTCCTTGCCAATGGTGAAGACAAGACCAAACACCCAGCAGGTGACCCGGAGTTCTTCCTGTTGGCAAACACTTTCCCCAAGGTTGTTTTTGCCAAAGCGGCTGCTGAGTGGGTAACTTGATGGGGCCCCGTGGGAGCCTCGGTCAGGAGCTCAGGGCGGGTGAGCGGGCGCCATGGGCCTCATCTGCCCCTCCGATGGCTTTGGGTTCACACTCAGGGTGATGTTCTGCGTGGGCGTCTCTGAAGAGGCAGAAACACGCAGACAAGCCAGCATTTCTGTTGAACACTCGTGGGGGCCGTGCTGGGCAGGGGGGGGGGGGGGGGGGGGGGTGTTATCGTACAAATGGCCTCCGAGCTGAGCTCACGGCCCTCGAATGACGTTCAAACACTGGCAAGACTTACGGGGTCAGCCCCAATCTCACCAGTGCCCTTCTAGATATTCACGTAGCGATCCTGCGAGGCTCGACCTGACAGACTCTAGAATGATCCTGGGATGGGTGTCCCGCTGAGGAGAGAACAAATGGAGTCCCTTTTCCCCTAAGAAGGAGTGTGCTTAAGGCGTCTTGCCTTGGTTGGCATGAGATGGAGACACAGCCGGTCAGTGTCTTCAACCTCCTCCCACAGCACACGAGGCCCCGCGAGCCGCAGCCCTTCCGCAGGTGCTTGTGGAGCCGAGGGAGAAACAGGACGACATTCAGACCCGAGGTGAGCGGATTAATTATTAAACAGTCTAACACAATCGATATAATATTGCTGGTGTGTTTCCTTGTAGGTATTTCTGGAGCTTGCTTCAATATTTAATTCAACCCCAAACCGTAGGTCATTAGGAAATGTATGTTCCAGGTTACCGCACGCTGCGGCCTGCGCCTTTCGGTCACACCGCGGAAGGACTGTGTCCCGGAGGCAGATTTGGGGGTCTGGTAGGTGACATTGGAAAGCTCTCTCCTTCAAAGGAAGGTTAAGAGACACTTCTCACTGCTCTTTTCTTTTCTGCCTTTTCATTTGCAAATTCTTCTTAAGTAAACAATTCGCCAAGGAGAAAGGCGTGATGAGGTCTTTGTTGAGGACTGAAGAAACCGAGAAGTTAACCTCAAAGAGCCAGGCCAGCTTCCTGTAAGTCCCCCCCCCCCGCCCCCGCCCAGGAGGCCCCAGGAGGCCCCAGGCCGGTGTCCGGTGTCCGTGTTACTGGGCGACATGGGGTGCCATGGCTGCCTGTGTGTGAGGCTTTTCTCGGCCGCTTTCACGCGAGCGCAGTTTTTACTTGGCCTAAAAACCAAAATACAAAAAGTCCTACACCTTTAACTTTCATCCTTTTAAAAGCTTTTGAATTATTTTCTGAGTTATTGAATGGATTTGCCCCCTCCCCAGGCCAAGCCTCTGCCGGGTGGGAGCGGGGGAGGGGAGGACGAGTGAGCGGATCAGGCTTGTGCGTGTGAACTCTACTTGGAAATAAAAAGTTACACTTTCTTTCACATTTTGATGTGGATCTTTTACACAGTAGCTCAGAAGAGCCATCGGCTGTCCTTATTGGCTGGGGGTGGGGGGGTGGGGGTGTGTGATGTGCACGCAGCCCCAGGGAGCCCGGCCTCCCTTCACCTCCCTCCCTGCGCTTCACCCCAGAGCGGTCATTGGTGCCTCCTGGAGTGTCCTGCCATTGCAGAGAGAGCCTGGGAGGGCGCTCTTCCCAGTCTGGAGACCAGGAGGCAAACACAAGGGGTCTGAAGGGCCACAGCCCCTCGGAAGCTCCACGGGAGAGTCCTTACCGGCCCCTCCGGTTCCTGCGATGGTCCTGGACCTGTGGCCACAGCCCTGCGGTCTCTGCCTCCATCCTCACGTGGCTTCACCTTTCACGTGTGTGTTGACTTCCCTCCCTCTCAAAGGACACCAGTCACCATGGGTGAGGACCCACCCCAGGCAGGTGTGGCCTCATCGTGACTTGATTGTGTCTGCAAAGAGCCTATCTCCAAATAAAGTCACGTTCACAGGCTCAGGCGGACATGACTTTGGGGGACAGTACTCCACCCCATGCGGCCACCACAACTTCCAGCCTGACGTCAGAGATCAGAGATGGGATCCCCGGGGCTGGATGCGTGGTCGGAACCAGGGACACAGCTTGGGGAGGAAAACGACCCCGCTCTCAGGGGTGTGACCCTGGAGCCTGTGGGTTAGGGGACAGTGACAGCACGGCAGGAGTCCAGAAAAGAAATGTCGTTTGATTGACTTCTGCCTTGGATGGTGTGGCTGTCATACGATTGATTCCCCGTTTCTGGGCACCACGCTGCCTGCTGACCCGGGGAGGTGGGCGGCATCTGGTCTGGGCCCTGGGGGCCCTGGACCCCGTGAGCCCACGGATACAAGCCCCCGTCACACTCCGGGACAGCTTCCCTTCACGGCCATACCGGTTAGACTGCAGGCCTACAGAGGGTCACTTTTTACTAATTTTAAATAGGATCGCTCTTTATTTTTAAATGAAGAACGTATTTGTGTTTTAGCCTTGTGCAAGGGAAAGTGTGTCAATGACAGGCAAATTCGAAATTTCCATAAAAGTACCGTTCAGTTTACTGACTTCCTTGTAAACGCAAGAACATGTGTCCAGTTGTGAAACAGGACACATCAAGGGACATTAAGGTACTCTGGATAAAGTCCAATCCAATTTCCCGGTAAATGATTTGCAGGAGGGGCGGGGCTGCTGCCCAGGCAGAGACTTGGGATCTCAGGCCACACGAACTGTCCCCTTCTGCGGGTTTTCAGGGTTGAGAGGCAGGGAAGAACGAGAAAGCAGAATCAGCATTGTAAAAGAAGCTATAGACAAAAGGAAAAAACCGCCTTTTACGGAAGAGAAAAGTTGCAGGAATATTCTTTTCTACCCGAAAATGAAATCGGTGTCGAGTTTATTACCGTTTGGGCTTCCTCTCCAACCGGAACTGGATCGCAGACACCATGTGACCCCGCGACGAGGCCAGGGGCTCCGGAATTGCGGCGGGACAAACTTCGGGTGGGATCACCGAGGCCGCAGTCCCCGCAGTGAGAGGCAGATCCGCCCCGGAGAAAACCAGGGGCAGCACGTGTCTTGCAGGGGGAGGGGTTAATAGACGTGTCTCCATCCACCTGCCGTCTGCCATTGTCTGTTCTCACCTGAATTTCCTCAGGAAGAGGAAGGAGAAAATCGTCAGGTATCAGAAAATAAAAATAACCACACGTTCTCACACCCAACCCCGGAAATTAAAACGAACCGATGCTTCCAGTTTGCAGGAAATGCAGGAGAAGGAGGCAAAGCACCCGTCCCCGAAGGGAACAATCAGACAAATGCAGAATGTGGGGTTTTCTACCTGGAAACTGGCCCGCCTCCTTGGGGAGATGGGCCTAGATTGAAAGAGGCAAGAGAGACACAAACAAAATAGGACGCGTAAGCCCTGAGGGTCCTACAACGGAAGGCACTCACGCCTGACGTCAGATGCCCTGAAGTTCTGTATGTGACAAGTGTTCCCTTTGTGGGAGAACAGCCTCACTCTTCACCATCGCTCAATGGGGTTGTTTGGGGTGATTTCCACCACGTCCAAGAACAGAGCAGGGGAATAAAGACATTTTGCAAATAGTTAGATCTGGGCACTGGGTTATTTTCTTTCTAACTCCCTCTAAGTTGAAACTATTCAATGAATAAAAAGTGACACAGATGGTGTCACGGATAACGTGACGGGAGGCTGCAGGCCAGGCGCCGTCAGTCCACGGCTGCGCAGGGGCCGAGGAGGGCGAGTCTCCGCACGGCCAGAGCAGACACGCCTGCACCTGCCCGGCTCTCCTTGGGCACGTAGGGACAGTCTCCCACGTAAGTTTTCTCCATAATCTTGTGTGCTGCTTGTGAGATGCCGTGTGTATGACTCTGGTCCTTCTGGGGAAGAGACCTTGGCGTAGAGACTTGCTCTGGAGCGAGGCTGTGAGTCCTGCGACGTCTCCGTTTTCCGGGAATGACGGCCAACACTTAGGGCCAACACTCAGTCCCCAAGTGCTTTGTGTCCATTAACTGCCCCACAAGGCGATTCTGGTCGGGCCACATACAGCCGTGTCTCACGGGTGGGGAACAGGCGAAGAGAGCCCGACTGACCCAAGATCTCACGGCTAAAACGCCGCAGGACTGAGAGGAAGCAAAAGTGCACTGACATTTGCAGCTTATTCTGAAATCTGTAAAGAACACGACAGACTGATGGACAGAGGATTAGACAGACGAGCAGGTGTGGATAAAGTGTTGACTACACAGCATCTAGGTGGTGGGTATATGGGTGTTCACTGAGCAATTCATTCGGATTTCCTGACTTTAAAAGTTTTTCACAATAAGATGTGGAGGGAAAATATTTAAAAATGGCAGAACCGAGATTCAAACCAAGGCAGCCTTGCTCCAGGGTCTAGGTTCTTGGCCACCATGTGCCCCAGCCTCTCATGCGGGAGGAATCGGACCCCAGAGGCTTCAGGGATTTGAGCAGATTGTTGCTGCAAACACATCACAAGACTCAAAGGAACCGAAGAAATTATCTGGTCAACCCATTCTTTATTTCATTTTTATTTTTTCTAATGTTTACTTTTTTATTTAGAGAGAGATAGAGACAGGGATAGAGACAGAGCGCGAGCAGGGGAGGGGCAGAGGAGGAGGCAGAATCCCAGGCAGCCTCTGCACTGTCAGCACAGAGCCCGACGTGGGGCTTGAACTCACAACCGTGAGATCATGAGCTGAACCGAGATGGAGAGTCAGACCCTTAGCCAACTGAGCCAGCCAGGCGCCCCTGAAAGGCGCCCCTCAACCCATCCCCAATAAGACGAGCCTCAGGGAGGGGGGTGACTTACTCAAGGTCGGGGAAGGGTGAGGACCCCGTCCCCCACTTCGCATGGCTGCCTCTGTCCACCGCTCTGTGTCACCACGTCTCCCGGTTGGGGCGGCCGAGCCGCGGGCTGTGTGGCCCCGTTTATCGAGTCTGTGGGTGGGGCTCCCTACGGACGGTTGACATCTCCCCACTGTGCTGACCTCCCACCCCAGGCCTCTGCAGCCTCCCACACAGATGCTGCCCTTCCCCTCGGCAGTGCTGTGGGCTCCGCGCAGAGCCCACGGTTTATGGAGCCACACAGGAAATCTTTATCCTTGAGTTTAAATGTCTCTGCTTTCACTTCTATTTTTAATATCTTGGATTCATAGAGCAATTTCCTTCGATGACCTCACGTACTTCACAGACATTATCTAATGAATCTTCCCAGACTGGGGAATTGATGGTGTCGTTAACCAGAGGGCACCACTGCGGGGGGGGGCGCCCCCCACCCCTCGCGAAGAACTTCGGTGTCCTGACTGTGCTTGCTGGGCGGACACAGACGAGAGACAGCTGCTCACCCTGGAGACGGGATCTCTGTCTTCTGACCCCTCTTCGAGGGGCCGGGAAACAGGACTTGTGTTTGCACAAGGAAATGCGTGGAGCACAGAACTGCAGGATTGTAGCATTCCAACACAAGGAGGGCCTGTGGGAGATGGTCCGCTATGACCTCCACGCTTCACTGGCCGGGACATGAGAGAAGTCGAGGGACGTCCCCAAGGTCACTAAGCTTATCAACGGCAGATCCCCAGCAAGGTCCCAAGTGGCATGGGTCTTGGAATTACACTTTTCAGTGATTAATATTTTGTTTCCTTGCAGGTACTCTTAAGGCCCCACCTAATACTTGCCCTGGGATCACACAGGCCTTTCTCAGCCCAGGGCACTTCTGCCCCTCAAGGAAATTAACTGGGAGGCGAGACTGAGGCCTGGAGGCCCGGACGACTGAGCGTATCCCCACCCCCCCTGCTGGGGGTGTTAGCACAGGCAGCAGGTGCTAGGGCCAGAACCGCTGCGCACCAGATCCTGTGCACGACGTCCACACACACAGCACGACGGGGGGCTGACACCTCGCTGTCAGCGGACTGTGGCTGGCTGGTGACTGTGGATGGCTGGCGCAGGTCTGGTGGGGCTCAGAACTGCCCCCCGACGCCTTGTAATTCGGTCGAGCTTTGGCGAGCAGTGCACACGTGTCCCCCGCATGCAGGGAGCGCTGGGCAGGAATGAGGAGTCGCGGTTCGGTGCGGTTCCCCGGCACCCTCGGCCCCTGTGGGACCTTAGGGGGTGAAGAAGCCAGGGCGCGTGCTCTGCTGCGGGTTCTCGTAATGCTGTGTGTGGTCTGCCTGGTCCCCCTGCAAAGTTCAAGGGTGCCCAGGCTGGGAGCCGAGTGTGCCTTATCTTGGCATCTTCGGTGTGAGCTGTTGCCACCAGAGGCGTTTGTTTGTTGTTTGTTTTCTGTTTTAAGTAACCTTTTCTCCTCTAAATTTAAAGCCGAGTTAGTTGACATAACGTAGCAATCATTCCAGGAACAGAATTCTGCATCCCTCACTTGCACACAGCACCCAGTGCTCATCCCAGCAAGCGCCCTCCTGATTGCCCGTCACCCCTTTAGCCCACCCCCCACCCAGGCCCCTGCTAACTGCCCGCAGGCGTTTCTGTAAGAGAAATCCCCCAGGTGGCTTTGCTTCTCAATTCCTTTAAGCCAATGTCTCGGTTCGTCTTCCAGACATCACTTCACTGAGAAGGATATTGTACTTCGGTCAAGCTTCATCCCATTACTTATCTGTCCACCCATCTATCCATTAATGCAGTAATATATTCTTGAACTCTCCATTTATCCCACCACACTCAGATGTACACACTGGATTAACCGTGATCTGTGGTTCTTTCCACGTTTCCTTCAGCGGCCAGTGGATGGTAGGAGGTTACCGGTTATACTTTTGAAAATGCAATAAAGCGTCTAAGAAGCCAGCACCGCTGGGGCGCCTGGGTGGCGCAGTCGGTTAAGCGTCCGACTTCAGCCAGGTCACGATCTCGTGGTCCGTGAGTTCGAGCCCCGCGTCGGGCTCTGGGCTGATGGCTCGGAGCCTGGAGCCTGTTTCCGATTCTGTGTCTCCCTCTCTCTCTGCCCCTCCCCCGTTCATGCTCTGTCTCTCTCTGTCCCAAAAATAAATAAAACGTTGAAAAAAATTTTTTTAAATAACTAAATAAAAAGCCAGCACCGCAAACAAAACCCAGGACTCTGACAGTGACCTCCCTTGACGTGTGAGCCCTCCCCGTCCCAGGGAACTGCCAGCCCAAATCGCAAGTTCAGTGGGCCCCTGCTGTCAACTTTCTGTGGTCGTGCGTCCACACGTGCACCTAGGAAGTGTGTGTGTGAGCACAGTGGTTTCTACCTTCATAACGACAGCAGTGTACTTGCTGTAGCATTTCTACGTTCATGGGTTAAACGGCCTTTCCAACCCGCCGCCCACTGTGCGACTGTCCCGTCCGACGGAGTCTGGACTGCCGCCTGTTGCAGGCGGCCCCGTCAGCTGGCCACAGTTGCGCAGGTGCGCGAAGGGGGCAGGAGGCTCCTGGGTCGGGGACAGGACTTATTGCTCATGTCACAACAGGCAGTAGGGACACCGACATAATTGTCCTCAAGTCCCACGGGATGATACACACGGGCCGGGTGGGGGCCACACGTGTGGGGTGCCTTACAGAGAAGATCCCTGAACTGGGGGAACTTGAGTCCTTTACAACAGGCAGGACGCACGGCTACTCGGGGTCCAGAGGGAGCCGTCCTCTCTGTCTTTCAAGGCCATTAGTCATACAGACATCCGGGGACGATGGTCGGGGACAAAAGGCAGTGAGTGCCCTCTTGCTGGACATGCAGAGATGCAAGCCTCGTGGTGAACGGTCTCCCAACACAGTGCAGGTTCGTGACACCGTGAAGCTTATGATACTAACACCAACAGAATAGAAACATCTCCGAGAAAGTAAACATAGTAAGCCTTATCAACTCACTGCTCCCTAAAGAAAACGAATTTCTCCAATTTTTACCACCTTGAGAGGCAAACGGGCTAAGCTTTAAGGAACAGGACAGAGGACCCTGGGGTCCTGAGCCCCGTGGTGTGGGTAGAGGCTGCGGAAGGGGGTGGCAGTTTTGTCTGAAGTGGCCGTGACCGTGCATCTGATGGGATGAAGCCACCTGCCTGTGCGGCCAGAATGTCAAGTAGCAATTAATTGATCTGACTGCATTTTCACGCTGTGCTGATTCAGCGACAAAGGAGGCCGACGATGGGGAACAGAGTCCTCAGAGGCAGAGTGTGGGGTTCGCCTCGGGCTCACACGCTCTGCACTCTCGGGGCCCCTTCCCCCTAAAGTCTCCCCCCCTTTACAGGGCACTTGATGTCTGGGGTGATGAAGAGCTGGCCACACCAGGAGCACTCACAGGGAGGGTCTGAGTGCCTACACCCCGGGCACAGCAGGTCCCCACGCTGGTTGCCCCGGGGGAATCAGGGGGGGTGCCGACAGGCCCGGGCCAGGCATCGGCCAGACCTACACAGCAGTGTCTGGGGCAGGAGCAAGCATGGCCTTGTGTACAAGTGGTCAGAGCGGAGGACCGCTGCCTGAGGGCCTCCCCCAGGGCCGGGTACACAGTAGGGGTTCACTGAATCAGTACTTGACCGAACCGCCGGGAGGCTCCCACCCTCGGTGGCAGGACGCAGATCTGGAAGGGGGTAGCAGTGCGAGGGTGGATGCCAAGGAGACCCTGCGGGGGGTCCTGGCAGGTCTGTTCTGGAAGCTCCCCCCTGATGGCTAAGGCCGCAGGGGAAAGACCTGAAGACTCAGACTCTTACTTGCCACCTACTCAGAATGTGAGACTTGGGATCATCCTGGGGATGCAGTGAAGGTTGGGGGGCAGATGAGCGGATCACCGTGTGTCCCCCCTTTTCTGTGTTTCCTCCAAGACTGGCACTGAGCCAGGGAGCAAGCTGGAGGGGTGGCCTCTCTTCACCGTAAATGAGTGAGATGTTTCCAGAGCTCCCACAGGATCCAGCCGGTCCCTCCAGGGAGACGGTCACCGTCCAGCTGTCCGCGGTGAGGCAGCCCTGAGCTGGCAGGCCTGTGCTGCAGTAAGGAAGCTCATTTAATCAAGCCTCCAGAGACTCCTCCTTAGGGCCCCAGGCTCCTCCGCCGGGGGTTCTCTGGGCCCAGGTGGGGAGTGGCAAGGCTGGGCCTCTGCCTCCCCTCTCTCCCCTCCCAGACCTGGGCTCCCCCCAGCATCTCCCTCCGTTGCCAGGTGACGGCCGGCTGCTGCAGGTGCTTCCCGGATTCAGCTGCTCTCCTTCTGGCCCCTTTCCCATATCTCAAAAGCTGAAGCTCCCGCTGGGATAGTGCCGCTTGAGAGCAGTGTCCCTGCCGCGACCAGTGAAGGAGTTATGTCATGGCTCCGGCCTTACCTCAGACAGCGGACGGCAGGTCTGGGCCCCTGAGCCCTGTGCCTCAGGGAGGCTGGGGCCACCCAGGGATGGAGGTCCTGGCTGGGCACCTGTCATCCACAGCTCTGGCCTCTCGGTGCCCCAGGGGAGCACACTGGGGACAGTGGGCAGAATGTGGCAGAGCTCAGGAAACAGTCAGATGACAGCAGGTGACCTTAGCTGTGTGCGGGCCCCAGGCACATGCAGTGCTCTAATGACCCCGCAGGGTCTGACCTCAGGGTCTGACTTCTGGGGCTTGACCTCCGGGGCTTAACCTCTGGGGCTTAACCTCTCAGGGTCTGACCTCCTGGGGCCTGACCTCCTGCGACCTGACCTCTGGGGCTTAACCTCCCAGGGCCTGACCTCCGGGGCGGGGGTTGGGGGGGGCAGACAGTGGTGGTGCAGCGCGTGGGCAGGGCTGTGGGGATTCACACCCCGGTTCCGAGCCCGGTTTCTCATCTGTAACTCACCATTAGTTCACACTTGGCAGGGTTCCCACAAGCACTAAACGTGTTGGGACATGTCTGGCCCTTGGAAAGAACACAGTCAGCGCTGGCTGCTCTTATCTCCACGAGCTCAGCCCTGCAGGGGTGCCGCCCACCCACCTCCAAGCGCTGAGCAGAGTGGGGAGGGCCCAAGGGCACTTCACCAGCCGCCACCACCTCCACGCTGCACCCCTCTGCCTGAGCTCAGGGTCCCCGTTCTGGATTCTGGATAGCACGGCCATCACGGTCTCAAATGGGAAGCTCCACTCTTCTAATTCTGGACCGTCCGCTTAGTTGATCTGTGTAACTAATAACACACTGAGCACGGCCTGGACCAGACGGCAGCAGGGTGACAGCCACCAGGATAGAGGTACAGACGCTGGGGACGGGACAGAACTAAAATACCGTCTTTGGGAAAACGCAAGGTCCCGTCCTTGAGGGACGTTGATTTCCTGTTGGAAAGCGAGAGGGCAGAGGACAGTCTGGAGCCCCTGCTGCAAGGGTACCGGCTAGGTCAGCCCCCGACTCAAACATGTCAGGTCTCAACGTGTCTCTATTTTTAAAAAGTCTCTCGTGTCTGTTACCATGACCCATGATGCTTTTCAGGGCTTTCAGTTTTTCCTTTGAAGATCTCAAATTCTGAGATAGCTGGATTTAGCCCAGACTTCAGATAGCCTGGAATTCCTTAAAAATCACCCGAAAACTGGTTTTGGACACACACGCCCCGCAGTCTGGTCCACGGACCTTCGTCAGCGGCCACAAGGCACAAGTGCACAGGCTGGAGCGTGCACGCTGAGCCGCGGGGCCCAATGTGGCTTCGAACTTCCTCTGCGCCTGCGGATCGGGTTCTGGTGGTGCCACTTTCCACCCCGGGGAGAAAAGGCAGGTGAGGAGGCCGCCTGGGCCTGAGATGAGCCCCTTCGGCCTGCAGGCATGTGTCCAGTGGCTTATGAAGGTAAAAGAACCTGCAGAGGTCCAGGAAAGAGCTAGGAGACCCACCGTGGGGGGCTGATAAAGCCCGAGAGCGGCGGGGACCCCGCACGCACACATCCAAACCCCTGAGCCTCTTCCACTACAGGTGGTCCGGGAGTCAAGAGAGCAAATACGGACAGACAGACAAAGGCTGACCGGTGGACACCCACAGAAAACCCAGTGCAGGCAAGGGGTGGCCCTAGACTAGGTCATGTACTCGCAGGAACATAGGATGAAGGGCGTCACGGGGTCAGCAGTCAGTGTGGAGTACAGGCTACAGCATCCTTAGTCTAAAGAAGTGTTTAGAGGGCACATGGGACCTTTGGAGGCCGTGACAGATGCAGCTGAGTCTCAGAAGGTTGAGGGAAGCAGACGTGTATTTACACGCAGGAAGAAGGGAAGACAGATGTCACCGCAAAGGGGCGAAGCGTTGACAGCGGGCTAATGTGGGCCAAGCGCAGCGGATCCTTCCTCCCAGTTTTCCAGAAAGAAGGCTTGGTTCTCCTGGGCCCCCCCCCCCCCCCGCCCGCCTGCCCCAGGCTCCACTTCTGCTCCTGAGAGCGGCCCCCAGCCCGCCTAGGAGGCTGGGGCAGCGGGCGGGACCAAAGGCAGGGGCGCGGGTGGGTAAGCACCTTCTGTTCGCCCGCTGCTGCTCTCCTGCTTGTTTGGTTCTGGGGTGTTATTCTCCCCACAGCTTGGCTCATAGCCTTCATGCTGCCGGAGGCACTTCCTGGAACCCAGGATTTTGTAGACAAAAGTGCTTCCTCCTGTCTTTCTAATGATCTCTTCTTTCTGCCGGCACAAGAAGGTGGTACTGGGTGTTAAGTGATTACTCAGTTTCCCACCCAGCACTGCGTGCCCCCCGTGACGACAGCCTAGTATCCAGGTGGCAGCACCCTGCGTGTCTTTACAGCTCTGGGGGGTGGGGGGGG
>NW_024412405.1:1223311-1253184 GCF_014898765.1 Herpailurus yagouaroundi
GGAGTGAGCTATGCTACAGGGAAGACGGGGTGGGCTGTGCTCCTGCTGGGGTGGGTGTGGTCCAGGTGGAGTGAGCTGTGCTCCAGGTGGGGTGGGCTTGCTCCAGGTGGGATGGGCAGGGCTCTAGGTGGGGTGGGCAGGGCTCCAGGTGGAATGGGCTCCAGGTGGGGGGTAAGCTGTGCTCCAGGTAGGGTGAGCTGTGCTCCAGGTGGGGTGGGCGGTGCTCCTGTTGGGGTGGATAGTGCTCCAGGTGGGGTGGGCTGTGCTCCAGGGCTGACTGTCCTGGGTACGATCCTCAACCACCTGCTCTAAGGTGTTCCCTGTCAGGTGGGCCCTCGTCACACTGAGCTCTAATTTCTTCATGCACAGGGGACCCAGTGGCCACCTCACGGTAATGTGGAAATTGGAAGGAACTGGTTAAAGCACCCAGCAAAGTGTGCGGAACGCAGCAGGCATGCAGACGGCGACAGCTTGTCGCGCGGCCTCTCATGCGAACGGTGGAGGAGGGTTGGGGCGAGAGCACAGGCTGTTGTGCCTTCAGACCTTTGTCAGCAGAACGTTACACGTTATTTCGGTACTTTTATCTGTGTGAACTTGTCGTGATTTTACATCCCATTTTCCCGGTAAGACCGTGTGCTCTTTGAAAAACGGGAGGAGCTAACCGGCTCGGAGCACCTGCCCTCCGACGTGAAGCCCCGCGTGTGCCGTTTCACCAGCTTCGCACGTCTGCCCCCCCAGGTGGGAGCTCTTGTCACCCCCGATTCACAGACGAGGTCAGTGGAGCAGATTCCTGGGTCCATGCGCTTCTCCCTTCTCCCTCCCTTCCCGTGGGTTCCTAGCACTCTCCCCCCAGTTAGGCAGCAGCTCCCTGGGAAGCAGGTTTTGGAGCTGCCGAGCTAGTGACACTTCTCAGCCCAGCTCGGGACCCCCGGGCACACTTGGTAGACCAGTTATCCTGCTGCCCGGTGGCTGGACTCTTCCTGCCTTCCTGAGGGCAGACACCGCCCTCCAGTCCTCTTTGGGTTCCTGGTACCAGCGCAGGGTCCAGCACTTTGCAGGCACCCAACGACACCTTTGAATGAACAGATGGGCGGACTGGAGGTTCTAGCAGCGGAAGAGGAAGGGACAGATCTGGTGACAAGAAGGGGGCGAGGAGGAATCACAGTGGAGCCAGGATTTCTGCCCGAGTGATAAGGACAACGGCAGGAGGGCAGGTGGGGGATGATGAGGCTTCTTTGCAGACGGGGGACTTTGAGGTCCAGCAAAGCCTTGAAGGGAAGTGCTCTGGCACAGGCAGATGAAGTCGAAACCCGGCGTCCTGCTGTGGTCAACAAAAACGTCAACAAGACGCTGTCACACATCATCACGGAAGATGACGGAAGCAGAGCAGAAAACATCTTCCTACCAGCTTCTGCACCTGGAGATCTTTACATCCCTTTGGTTGCCAAACTTGAGAAATAAGTAATAAGGCTAGGAAAAGCACAGGAGGCTACTCATATTTTCAAGCATCCAGAGAGATTTTCGTGAGGACTGATGGAGGGAAAAGTGTCACCTATCAGTGTGAAAATAAACAAAAGAAAAGACGAGTGTTGGGAAAATGTAAGGTGATGAATAGATTAAGCAAATCCTTGTTGACCTGATTCGGGACAGGAAGAGAGCACAGTGTGTCGGAAACACTGTAAATCCCTACATTCAACGCGAGTGAATCGGTAACGAATACGCGCTTGTCCACACGCTGGGCCTCCGTGGGGCCATGCCCTGGAGCCTTCCACGTCCATCATAAAACTGAGTGCTTACAGGCTGCCTGTGACACCAGCACTATTGTCCCAATGTCACCGTGTGTGGACTGAATCCCAGCAAATTCGGTTGTGTTGGTCACCCCAAGGGGCAGGCAGAACTTTTGAAGAAAGTAAGTATCACTTAATACATTTAGCAATAAAAAATGTGAATTTTGTTTATTCCCAAAGGTAGAGTGGAACCAAAACTTTAAACATTTACGTGTAATACGGAATACAACACAAATGCCAACATTATGTATGTGTCATAAAATACAAAATACACGTAACCACTCCATGTTGCTTTTTCTCAAACTTGAGGATATATGGACCTTGAAAGAAATACTGTGGCTCCGTAGTTTCAACAAAGCTTTCAAACGTATGATCTTCCTTGAATACGGACAAGTGTAAAGTCATGTAGGAATGCCTTATGTTTACAGCAAATTAAATAAGACAAAACTGTAGTGGTGATAAAATCCTAATTAGCAACATTCCTTCTTTTTATTTATTTATTTATTTTAATTTTTTTTTTAACTTTTATTTATTTTTGAGACAGAGAGAGACAGAGCATGAACTAGGGAGGAACAGAGAGAGAGGGAGACACAGAATCTGAAACAGGCTCCAGGCTCTGAGCTGTCAGCACAGAGCCCGATGTGGGGCTCGAACTCACGGACCGCAAGATCATGACCTGAGCCGAAGCTGGACGCCCAACCGACCAAGCCACCCAGGAGCCCCACAACATTCCTTCTTTTTAAAAAAAATGTTTTTTCTTAATGTTTTTATTTATTTTTGAGACAGAGACAGAGCATGAACGGGGGAGGGGCAGAGAGCGAGGGAGACACAGAATCGGAAGCAGGCTCCAGGCTCTGAGCCATCAGCCCAGAGACCGACGTGGGGCTCGAACTCACAGACCGTGAGATCGTGACCTGAGCTGAAGTCGGATGCTTAACCGACTGAGCCACCCAGGCGCCCCTGTGCATGGTTTTTAAAAGCATTTCTCTAGTGACTGATTATTTTGACCAGCTTTGATGTGCTTATTTGCCACCCATCCATTCATCCTTTTTTTTTTTTTTTAACATTTATTTATTACTGAAAGACAGAGAGTCAGAGCATGAGCAGGGGAGGGGCAGAGGAAGAGGGAGACACAGAGTCCGAAGCAGGCTCCAGGCTCTGAGCTGTCAGCACCGAGCCCGATGCGGGGCTCGAACTCACAGACTGTGAGATCATGACCTGAGCCGAAGTCGAACGCTCAACCGACTGAGCCACCCAGGCACCCTGCAACATTCCTTCTTAACAGAGGAACTGTTTTGTTTTCTCTGAAATACTGATAAATTTGCACACTTCGTGCTTTGCCGGCCCCACGAATTCTTCTGACTGTGAGCGTAATCCGCCATCATCTGAGTTATCGTGACTGTGGTTCCCTTTTCCCTGACAAGTCCATTTAACCACTGACTCGTTATTTAGATGAGCTTCTCATTCAATAATGTGCCACCAAGGCACAGTGCTGGAAAATAAGAATAACGTTACAAACTAAGATGCGGTGTTTTGTTTGTTTTTTTGGAGAGAGAGAGAGAGGGAGGGAGAGAGAGAAAGAGAGGGAGAGAGGGAGAGAGAGAGAGGGAGAGAGTCCTAAGCAGGCTCCATACTCATCAGAGAGCCCAACGTGGACACGGGGCTCAATTTCATGACTCTGAGATTGTGACCTGAGCTGAAATCAAGAGCTGGGCCCTCAACTGATGGAGCCACCCCGGTGCCCCTAAGATGCAGTGTTTTAAACTTTTGCTGTTCCCGTGACACAAAATGAGCCAATTCTCCATCAAACCCCCCTGACGTCACATCTCCTGTGGTGCACCTTCGAAACTTTGGCCTTTACTGGAGTTTCTCTGATTTACATGTCTGCTTTTATCTGGTTTGATTTACAGAAATGTGCTTGACACATAAGACGCGCCCAACCGCTACAACCTATGTGTCCCCAAAGTATGAGAAACCTTAATCTTGTCTTTGTAGTCATAAAGGATACGGAGTCATAGATGCATAGATATTCCTTAGAGGGACTCATAAAAATGTGGACATGACAGACAACCATCTTCATGTTATTATTATTATTATGTAATTCAGTTAATCTTAGCCATTTTATAAAGCAACAAGTCCAAGAACCAAAACCCCAAAGGTTTAGGAAAATTGGAGGCTGGCAGTGTAGACGTGCCCCGAAGGACAATGTCTGGCCTATAGTGATCACACCCAGGGGTGCTAACCAAATAAATCTTTGGAAGGACAACAGTAGAAACTATTATAATTTGTCACAACCTTGAGACATCAAACTTGAGAGCTGAGGACACTCACGTTCAGAAAGATAAGTAAGTCAGATTTCAAAGGACCCCAAGTCTGGCTCCAAGTCCCTTGTCCGTTCATTACCATGCTGCCTGCGAGGCCACAGAATGAGAGGGACCGGGCGTGGGCTTGTCCACGGACACGCCATTTAGTCTTCTGTCGCCAAGGCCAATTCTACTCTTGGGGGCAGCTCTGGGTGTGCCACCCCTCCCCCTAGGAAGGAGAGCAGGAAACACTGAGAGCCCTGAGGGAATCCCCCCATTTGCTCAGCACTGTGAGAGGTTCTCCACAGTGCCAAAGTCAACGAGGTTGGAACTCAGTAATTCCGGAGTAACTGCTACTCAGTAGTTCCTACACGTGGTCGGAACTCAGTAATTACTCACCGGCTAACTGTTTGGGTGTCGTTTCACCTCTTTGCAGAGACACAATGGCAGAGTTTGCAACAGGAACAGTCTGTTCAGCATCGCGCTGGGGGTGAGTGAGCTGAGCTGGGTACTGGGGGGGGTCCCCAATAACTAGCATGTCCTGCCTTGCGATGGTCCTCTGCACTTGTGGGGATGGGGGCAGGTCTCTAGGGTGGAAGGTGACGTCCTGGGATGACTGTGTCTGGAGAAGGCAGCCAGCAGGCCCTGAGGGACTCGGCCTCACTGGGTGGGTGTGATGTCTCCGACCCGGGAAGGATCTAGAAGATCCTGCAGTGAGGTGTGGGTGCCCAGCTCCCTGTTTCCACCGGGGGCCTCAAGGCCCAGAGCTCATGCACGCGCGTGCGCACACACACACACACACACACACGGATGCGCGCTCAGGCCTGTGCACCTGCCGACAAACACAGACCAGGGGGTTGGAATCATCACGGTCCTGGTCTCCGAGCAGAAATGATCCTCCAGGGTAGGCCTGCTGGATCCAGGTGTCCTGACGGAGCAGTTCTGGTAAGAACTGAATGCCGACGACAGACTCAGGGTCACCTTCTCTGAAGGACTTCAAAGGTCAAGGATTATGTCGCCCAGTCTGGGGTGAGGGAAATAGTTCCCCTGAAGGGAAGAAAATGGATCAGACTGTCAAGATCCTTTCTTGCCCTGTGATTCTGTGGTTTCGGCACCACTTGGCATAAGGAAGGTTCGACTCTGAATGCACTTTGGCAAATTGAAAAGTCCAGGTGGCCTTTGCCGGGTCTCGAATGTGATCTGTTTGCACATGTGGTTGGAGGTACTTCAGATTATAGAAAATACAGCTTGTCTGGGCTCTTAGAAACCACGGCTTCGGGGTATGGTCAGCGCAGCGGAAAGTTCCAGGTCATCCAGGAGGCACTGAAGGTAAATGTAACACTTGAGCGCCCCCGGAACGGGTCCTGCCAAGTCCACTCTGGGATGCGAGGCAGAGTTCCGGGCACTGATGGAAACAGACCAGACAGTTCTCAGCCTAGAAATAAGAAACCTTCAAGGGCAAGACTGCCTTCTGTAACACCACGAAGATCGGAGTAGAGTGGACAGACTGACTGTTGTCCCAGGACCTCAGGATTTGGGGACGTCCCTCTAGTTTGGAAGAGGCAAATTTACTACTTTTCCGAGGAGGCCTTAGCTTTTCACAGTAGGCACATCCGTGAAGCTACTTATCCTATAATTAGCAGCAGGGGAATTTAAAAGGCTTGAATAAGTGAATTGGTGGTTGACACACAAAATGCCGTGAAGGAAGAGGGGACTTTTGACCATCTGACATCGGCAGTGAGGACAAGGGCACGGCCCACAGAGTATCCCCGCGCCTTCACCCCGGAGAAGGTGGCCCCGGGCTGGTGGGTCCAGTGCTGCATGGTGACCTAGGAGCCGGCTGCAGAGCTGGCCTCTGCCAGTGAGGGCGCTGTGCGTATTTATGGCTCTTGAGGTCCTCGTCCAAGGGCCGTTTCAAGTTACCGGTTTTGTGCCAAACACATGACTGTCACACATCACCTATGTTATCTCACAAGGCCAAATTAGGGGTACAGGAACCTTTTCTTGGCCCTGTGAAGCGCTCAAGGATACCTCCTACTCGGCCTCTGAATATTTATGACTCACAGAACATCTCTCCCCTAAGTGCCTTTTGAATCATATTTAATCAGTATTCATTTATTTATTCATAGCAAACTCTTATTGAATGGCAAAGTATCGATATTGGGTTATAGGTATTAGTAAAACGTGGCCTCTGCCCTCCAGGAGCTCACAGTCAAGGGATAAATCACAGGAGTGGTGGGGGAGGGGCGCTGTGTGCAAAGGCCACTCCTGGGCACCAGAGACCCCTTCCACAAGCTGACAGAAGCAGGAGCCACGGGAGGAGACACAATCAACCCGTTTCATAGAACAGGGGGCCCCAAGAAAAGAGAGTTTTCCAAGCGGCCGTGGCCCCATCTGGGGCGAGCTCGGGTCGGACGAGAAGTGAGCACAGGCTTCCAGCCTGGCTGCTGGGAGTGCACGGTGGCCTAGATGCCAGCAGAGAGGCTATCTGGAAGGATGGGAGCAGGATGCAAGCTGGGGAGTCTCCCAAACACCGACACCTCCGTTTCGAAGCCCGTCGGTGAGGCTTGGGCCTTAGAGGGAGTGCCCAGCTCAGCGATTCAACAGCTTCCTGGATAAGGACATTTGTAGTGTCCCGTGTGCTCATCACAACCTTACCAGGTACACACACAGGCCAGCTATTTTTATCCCCAGTTTCCATGGGGACGGTCCACCATAAACAAAGAGTGCCAAGTTAAAAAAAAAAAAAAAAAGCTTGCTGGCTCTCATTTTAGTTACATTTTGTATTTGTCTGGTTAAATATCAATGATCTACCCAAACATGTCAGGATGCCGGGGTCAGGAGTTTGAGATTTGCTTCATGGCAACATGGAGGGGGGTGGGTAGTGAGTCTCTGAGCGGGGGACGCTCTGGGCCAGGGCCGTGGAAGGAGGTGTGAGTCCCCCCACGGGCCCCGGCCCGGGGGGGGCATCTAGGGACACTGAACAGCAGGTGCATGTGGACAAGGAGCGTGCAGGTTCTTCTTCAGTGACAGGAGTCAGAGGTCACAGAGAAGAAGGGTGACCACGGGTCAGGTGAGTGCAACGCCCCCGAAGAAGAAAGGAGCAGCTGGAGCCTGAGAGCCTGAGGTCGGCTGGGGACGGGGTCCTTGGGGATGGGGGCGGGGCCAGGCGTCTTTCCGCTGCCCCGGGGGCTGAGGCTTTGACCGCATATCAGCATCACGTGGGGACATTTTAAAATCACCCTGCCCGGGCCCAAGCCCCGGAGGTCCTGATGGGGTTGGAGGGAACCCTTCAGGCCAGGGCCGAGAAGCAGGGGGCAAGGTGCTGGCCGGGACCTTGTCGGGGGTCGCTGTGAGGATCGTGTATGTGCACCCAGCGGGCACACCAGGACCTGGCTTTCTCTCCGTCTCTCGCGCCTCTGTCTCCATTATTGCAACGTCTTTTCTTCCATCTCCCGCATATTCTACGAGAAATGTCCTCGATGTCAATGTTGCGACCTGTGAGATCATTGCAAAAGAAAACCATTTTTTTAAACCATCATTTTATTTATTTTGCCAAAATTGCACTTTTGAGTCTATTGTTGGCAGAGACCGCAGCATCGTTTTGAAGCATTATCGCAGAGTCAACAGTGGCATTACGGAAACCTGATCTAAAACACTCTTCCTATCCTGCTTTGGTATTGATTTACTATCAGAAGACCACTTTCCGTTCATCTCGGCCAGATGGTAAGAGGAACGTGAGGTGGGTCGGATGCACATTTCCTGACAAGGTATTTCTCGTCCAACCTGAAGGGACAGACAACCTTTTCCTTTTGCCCGACACACCTTGTCGCATTTTTTTATGGAGGGAAAAGAGCATGAAACTGTTAAGAGACGGTAGGATTCTAAAGGATAAAAATAAATCCAAAGGACACATTTTGCCTATTTATGTGTTTCCTTCATTTTGTCCAGTTTTATAATTGATAAATGACCCTGTGTGAGTTCGAGGCGTACAATGGGTTGAGGTGATAGATGTCCATTTGAAATGTTCACCGCCTTACGGTCACTAAGCACATCGGCCACCTCGCACAGCTACCTTTTTTGTGTATGTGTGTATGGCAATAACATTTAAGACCTGCTGTCTCAGCGAAGTGCAAGTACTCAGTACAGTGTGTTAACTGTAACCGCCTTGTTGCACATTAGATCTCCAGAACTTAGTCACCTCGTAACTGAAAGTTTCTATCCCCTGGCCATCTCCCCGCTTCCCTCAGCCCCCGCCCCCCTGCAGACACTCATCTGCTCTCTGTTTCTACGAGTTGGGCTTTCTTGGGTTCCACAAACAAGTGAGATCATGCACTATTTCTCTCCTGCGTCCGACTTCTTTCACTTAGCATGACTTTCAGGTTCATTCATGCGTTTGCAAACGGCAGGGTTTCCTTCTTTCTCGTGGCTGAATCATATTCCTCTGTGAGTGTGCAGAGCACGTCATCTTTGTCCTTCGTCCTTCGATGGGGACTTAGGTTGTTTCCACGTCTTGACTGCTGTGAATAACGCTGAAGTGAATGAGAGCAGAGATCTCTTTGAGAGAGTGGTTTCGTTTCCGCTGGATGTACACCCAGCAGTGGGATTGCTGGATCCCATTAGACTTTTGCTTTGAAGATTTTGAGGACCCTGCACACTGGTTCCCATGGCGGCTGCACCAGTTTGCACTCCCACCAACCGTGCACGAGGGTCCCTTTCCTCCACATCCTCGCCAGCACTTGTCTCTTGTGTTTTTTATAACAGTCATTCAGTAGACGTGAGGTGGTATCTCCTCGGGCTTTGGGTTTGCATTTCCCTGACAATGAGCGGTGTTGAGCACCTTTTCATGCGTCTTCGGCATCTGGACGTCTCCTGTGGAGACGTATCTACTCGAGACCTTTGCCCACTTTCGAATCGGATGCTGATGCTTACCCCTTGCTAGTGAGCCACGTGAGTTCTCTACACTTTGGATGTTCACTGGTTATGCTGGGCTCACGAAACCCTCCCTTGTCTGCTGTTTTCTAGAGACAATTTTGTGATTCTTCTTCAAATGCGTGCTAAAGTTTTTCAGCAAAAGTATCTGGGTCTGGATGTTTCTGTTTTGGTAACCTTGGCAAGATGAATTCTTAAAAAAAGGTTATATACCTATTCAACCCATGTACTCCGTTTCAGCCGAATTTCGGTAGTTTGTGGTTTTCGAGGAGCTGGTCCCCTTCTCCCAAGTTTTCCTATGTAGGAGTGCAAGCTGCTCACAGCAATCCTTGTTTATCCCTTGACGGCCACCGGATCTGCAGTTGGGGCTTTTATTAGGTTTATACCTCATATTGGTGATTTGTGTATCCTCACAATCTTCCTCAGCCTTTCTAGAAGTTTACCAATTTTGTTGACGTTTTTGGAAGAACTAACCCGCTTTGCACTTCTTCGATTTTCCTGACGTTTCTTCTGTTCTCAGTTGTATCGATTTCTGCTTTTCTCATTATTATTTTCTTCATTTTCTTGCTTTGTATTTACTTCGGCCTTATTTTTCTAGTTTTTTCAACTGGGAACTTACAGCATCGATCTGAAACTGTCCCTCTTCTCCGATGTAAGCACTTGGCACGAGACGTTTCCCTGTCAGCGCTTTTCTGGCCGCATCCCACAGATGCTGATAAGCACAGGTTCCTCTTCATACAGCGTCACGTCTCTCCAAAATTTCCTTTCCAACTTCCTCTTTGGCTCGTGGGTTACTTACAGGTGTGGCGTCTAGTTTCCACACGGTGGGGACTTTTCTGTTCTCTCTCTGTTACTGATTTCCAGTTTGATTCCGTTATGGTCAGAGAACACGCTTTCAATTCTGTGGGACCTATAATCTGGGTTATTGGTTACCTCGGTGACTGAGACACTGCTGAGGGCGGGGCTCTGAAAACATTCGTGTGGTTCCGTCGGCTGCGGGTTTTCTGTCATTCTCAGGTATCCTTACCGACTTTCCATCTGGTAGAGCGTCTGTGTCACGGGGGAGGACGTCCCCGACTACAATTTTGGGTTTGGCCAGCTATGTTTTTAGCTCTGTCAGTTTTTGCTTCATATACTGTGAAACTCTGTTTCCTGGGGTCTGCGTTTTAGGATTATATACATTCTTGGTTGATTGATTCTTGTGTCACGAGGTGACGCCCCTTCCTGTCCTTAGTGATTTCTTCATTCTGTAGTCTACTTTATCTGCTGTTAACAGGCCTCTTTAAAATTAATGTTTGCATGATATATCGGTTTCCCTTCTGTTCTTTCCATCTACCTGTTAATTACATTTGACTTGAGCATCTTACAGACAGCACATAATGAACTGGGTTTTTATTTACTCTGATAATCTCTGCATTTAATCCAATTATAATACTCTGTATACAGGCCGCTTACATTTAAGGTCATTGTTGATGCATTAGGGCTTTGCTTTGCCATTTTATCATTTGGGTCTGCCTCTCCTGTTTCTTGTCCCTTTGTTTCTCTTTTCTTAGTTGGGTCACTTGAATATTTTTTAGAAACGAATTGTATTTTTAACATTTAAAAAATGTTTATTTTTTGGAGAGAGAGAGAGAAAGAGAGAGAGAGAGCGAGCGGGGAGGGGCAGAAAGAGAGGGAGACAGAGAATTCAAAGCAGGCTTTGTGCTGACAGCACAGAGCCCGATGCAGGGCTTGAACTCGTGAACGGTGAGATCATGGCCTGAGCCAAAGTCAGAGGCTCAAGGAACTGAGGCACCCAGGCGCCTCTGTTTTTAACATTTTTTACTGTGTCACTTTGTATGGTTTTCTTAGTGCTTGTTCTAGCGGTTACAGTATTCATACATATGGATACAATGCACATGCGCATGTGGATACAGTGTTACAGTGTAGGCATGGCTACAGTAAGCACGTACTTGGACACACGCACATTTTCTCTGGTACTGACAGCAGTTCTAGGACTTCAACTCAGGTGCTGAAATCTTGCCTCCGTTTAGATTCTTTTCCCATCTCCGTTAAGAAATTTTGATGCAGGGACGCCTGGGTGACTCAGCCGGTTAAGCGTCCAACTCCTGATTTTGGCTCGGGTCATGATCCCAGGGTGGTGGGATCAAGCCCCGAGTCAGGCTCCGTGTAGAAGTCTCTACGGAATTTGGAAGCAAGGTTTCTGGGACCTTGAGGAGCCAGCTGCCGTGAAGAGAAGGTCATTTACCGCCGTCTAGTAAAACCTCAGTCATGAGACCCTGCAGGTGCGTAGCAGGGGCCACATGCTTGGAGGATGATTGCCGACATATATTTGGGGGGTAGAGATCAAGGAGGTTTCCAAAGGGATTTTTAGATGTTAGAGAAGATTCATGGGATCCTGGGGGGTTGGGACAATGTCAAGCTAAGGTTGCCTTTAACCCTCAGCAAAGTGTCATCATTGAGGCAGCTGAGCTACCTGGGAGAAGGTCCCTCTGTCCAGGTGTAAGGAAATTTAATTTTTTTCTTCTGCTTTTGTTCTCCACATCAAATACAATTGTCTTAAGTCTTTTATTTACATGTGTTGAATTCCACCATTAGACGGTGTTACAATTTTTGCTTTAGCCATCAAAAATTAAAGAACTCTATGGAGTAAAGGATAGTTTATTATATTTACCCCGGTTATTACCATTACTATTATCATCCTGCTTTTCATACTGAAATTCTGTCTTCTTTGGTCATTTTCTTTTCATTTGGAGAGTTTCCTTCAGCCATTCCTTAAGACTGGGTCTGCTGCTGCTAATTTCCCTGAGTTTTCCTTTATCTGAGAATGTTTTTATTTCCCCTTCATTCTTGAAGGATAGTTTTGCCAGGTATAAAGTATTAAATAACAAACATTCAACCGAGTACATTTGAGACCTAACTGGCTTTATTAAATGTTTCATGAATCGTCAGTAGCCCATCTAGTTCTGGGGAATTGTACAAATGGAAGGTTTTTATGGAAGGAGGGTAGGGCAGGGAAGTTATTAGCAAAAGGAAAGGATAATTCCAGGCACGGTCTGTTTCTAGGGCGAAGAAGGCACACGGGTGACCTCATCTTCCCTTGAGGGGACAGAGAGGCCCAGGTGGCCAGTGCCCATCAGAAAATTCCTGACCAAGACTCCACTCTGGGGAGGTTGGAAGTGCAGTCACATTAGGTATTGAGCCCTGGTTTGGGGATTTGGCCTAAGTGGCGCCATTTTGGATCTGTGGTTTTCTCTGTAACAATTGTGGTTGAGAGTTTGCTCTCTCCTGGCCCTTCCTTCCTCTTGGCCTCCATGGTTTCAGACAGGACATCGATTGTCCCTCACATCGGGTTTTTTTGTAATAGGTTACGCATCATTTCTCCTTTGTCTTTTGTTTGAAGAGGTTTTATTTTTATGTGTCTTGGTGTGGACTTTTTTTTTAAGTTTATCCTGATTAGCGTTCACTTAGATTCTTTTTTTTTTTTTTTTTTTTTTAGTTTTTGATCTGTTACCTTTATTTTTTTAACTTTGCCTTCCAAGTTTAACGTTTTAAAAATTATTTTATCTTTTTTAATGTTTATTTATTTTTGAGAGAGAGCAAGCACGAGCAGGAGAGGGGCAGAGAGGGGGGACAGAGGATCTCAAGCAGGCCCCACGCTGACGGCAGAGCACCTGATGTGGGGCTCAAGCTCACGAACTGTGAGGTCATGATCTGAGCCAAAGTCAGACGCTTAACCGACTGAGCCACGCAGGCACCCCCTCTTTATTTTCTGCAGTCTCTTTTCTCTCTGTCGCTCAGGTGGGGGACATGATCTTGATCCGTCCTCAAGTTCACTGACACGGTGCCACCACTGAGCTCCGCCAACCTTCTTTCACTTCTGTTGTTATATTTTTCAATCCTGTAATTCCTACTTGGTCCTTTTTTGTCACTTCTCTCTTTGTCAAGGTTTTCTGTGTTTTCATTTGTTTCAATCTTCCGTAATTGCATCCGGAAGCATTTTTATTATGGTTGCTTTACAAACCTTGCCAGACAATTTTACTGTCGGATTGATTTTGGTGCTCACGTGAGTCTGTTAGCTGGGACCAAGGATTGGAACCAAGGGCCTGTGAGGAAGCCCCCAGGACATTCCGAACTTACCTTCAGCTCATTATAACACTAAGATCTCCTCCTAGCGGAGGAGTTTTCCATGAGTTTTTGAAATACGATGTGTGTGCCAGCATACAGACAAGCTCCCCACCCCCACCTCGGACGCTGAATGCAAACCTTCTGTACAAACCCCACGGGGAGACAGCGCTTTGAGAGCCTCCTTACTCGTAACAAATAATGAAAAGTTCTTGGCTTCTGGGGCACATGGGTGGCTCAGTTGGTTGAGCGTCTGACTCTTGATTTCAGCCCAGGTCATGATCTCACAGTTCATGGGATCCAGTCCCTTGTTGGGCTCTGTGCTGACAGCAAGGAGCCTGCCTGAGATTCTCCGTTTACCTCTCTCTGCCCCTCCCCCGTTTGCTCTCTACCTCTCTCAAAAAATAAATAAACTTAAAAATAAATGTTCTTTGCATTTAGGGGCACCTGGGTGGTTCCGTCGGTTAAACATCCAACTTTGGCTCAGGTCATGATCTCACGTTTCGTGAGTTCGAGCCTCGCGTCGGGCTCTGTGCTGACAGCTTGGAGCCTGGAGCCTGTTTGGATTCTGTGTCCCCCACTCTCTCTGCCCCTCCTCTGCTCATGTTCTGTCTCTGTCTCTCAAAAATAAGTAAACATTAAAAAAAACTTTTTAAAAGGATTATTCACCATGACTAAGTGGGATTTATCCCTGGGCTGCAGGGCTGGTTCAATACCCACAAGTCAATCAGTGTGATGCATCGTGTCAATAAAAGGACAAGAATCACATGATCCTCTCAATACGTTCTCTCCCTTTTTAAAACTCATGCTGTATTTTCCCTGCTTCCTGTCATGACAAGTGACTTCCACGTGTATTCTGTGCATTTTCCATATTCTGTAAGGAGATTCTCGATCCCATTCAAGCCTCCCATTCGCTCTGTTTGGCTCAGCGTGTGGGGCCCGCCCACTTTTGCCAGCTGTCATTCCAACGCCAGTTTAGTGGGGGGGGGGCTCTCTCAATGCGGCTGAGGTCTGCTCCTCATTCAGCAAGGTTCAAAATCTTAGTAAATGAAAACTCGGTATGGACATGAACTTCATACCCCGTGTGTGCGGGTGGAACGCACCAAGACTCAGTCAAAGTGGTGACCGGCCTCACAGTGGTCCTTCCTGCGGCCAGGAGGAGAAAGGGCCAGAGGGCTGGCCAGCCCGACCTAATGCCGGCTGGCGGCCGTTTGCAGGTGTGAGGTCTCTGTGCCCGCTGGGTTAGGATGTGTCTGTCCATCTCAATCATGTTCTCTGGCATCTGAGAGGTGTTTGTTCAGTGGCCAGAGCTGGATTCAGAGTTAGGGTCTCCCCTGTGAAGCCGGAATGTTCTCTCCCGGAAGGAAAATGCATAGCAACAGAATCCTAATTAATGCACTGATTCCTTAATGTGACACATGTACGACGTGGTTACAGCACGTTTATGTCAGATGTGCGACCTCAGCAGTGACTCACACTCCAAGGGGACAGTGACACCCCAGAGAGCGGTTTCTGCATCGCGTAGACAGAACTATGTGGGCAGGCCTTGGCTCGTGGATTACTACTACTGAAGTAATTGTATATATTTAGACCTTCTGCTACTTTTCAATTTATCTCTGATAAGATTTCAATACATGAAACAATACAATATTCACACACCTGTAATGCTGAACTAGGCTTCCTCTTCAGATAGATTCAGGGTAATGAAATGAGTCTCCCCTGCAGCCTTTTGTGTAATCCGGAAAAAAGAAATCAAACTTAGAAACCCACTAGTAGACATTCTGTAACCACTTTTATGCCATGGTTTGCAAAGGCTCACCAAGTACCTGCATTGTTAAACATTGACTTATTGAAGCCTTTCAAAACCTTGCAGAGGAAGTGCATGTGCTCCTTCTGTTTTAAGGCGGAGAAGCCTGGAGGTGGGAGAGCGAGCCTGCCCAGAGCCACGGGGCGGTGGGAGGTTTGAGCACAGGCTTTCCGGAGAAATCCGCCGCACACTTGGCTGCGTCCTCCTCTCTCCTCCATCACGAGCGGATCGGCCTTGCGAGCCTTCTGAAAACGAGACGGGTTGTCGTGACAGCAGCTTTTCTCAGTGAGGCAAAGACTGAGGGCCAGGGCGGGGGCCAGCGGTACACCTGCCGCGACACCAGGGGTTCAGCGCACCTGCCCGTCCCTGTCTCCGCTGCAGTTCGGCGCTCTGGCCGGCAGAGGGCAGCACGAGGCCGGCTCCGGGCCGCCCCTGGCCTGCTCTCCCGGGTCACCTGCGGCAGCGCATCTGGGGCCCAGCGGGGCAAGTGTCCGGGCGCCAGGAAGTCGTGCGGGGCCCAGCGCAGGCAGCAGACAGCACGGGGAGCCCTTTCCTCTCCCTCCCCGTCCCCGGCCTTTACGGAGGGAGGTGAGGTCGTTCTGAACCGCTTCTTCCATCTGGCTACACTCGTCACTGTGGGAGTGAGTGTTTCTGCGCTGAACGCCGTCTTCAGAAGCTCTTCTGGCCAGAATCCCAGGTGGTTTCCTGAGGTGACGGATCACCAGGAGGGAAGGTGTGGCTGCTCAGTAGGTGAAGTGCCCACTCTGGACTGCGGCTCCGGTCATGATCTTACGGTTGGTGGGTTCCAGCCCCGTGTGGGGCAGTGACATCTCGGAGCCTGCTTGGGATTCTGTGTCTCCCTCTCTCTCTGCCCCTCCCCTGCACGTGCTCTCTCTCTCTCTCAAAAATAAACAAAACTTTGAAATTAATAAATAATAATAATAAAGAATTACAAAGAAACTGACATTTCCATGCAACACACCAGAGACTTCGGGGAGGGAAACAGGGCCCCTTTGGGAAGCAAAAGAAATGTTATTTTCCAAAAGACAGCTTTGAGACATGATAAAAGATTTTAGGAGACGATTTTATATTAGGTTCTTTGTCTCCTAGTTTTTAAGTAGTGCTAAAATAAGAAGTATGAATGCATTTTATAGAGCATTATTATTCAAATAAGGATTAAAAAATTTTTTTAATGTTTATTTATTTTTGAGACAGAGACAGAGCGTGAGCAGGGGAGGGTCAGAGAGAGAGGGAGACACAGAATCCAAAGCAGCTCCAGGCTCTGAGCTGTCAGCACAGAGCCCGACAACGGGCTCAAACTCAGGCACTGTGAGATCATGACCTGAGCTGAAGTCGGACGCTCAACTGACTGAGCCACCCAGGTGCCCCTAACCTTTAAAAAAAATTTAAAAAAAAAAAATTTTTTTTTTCTTTTTTTTTTTTTCAACGTTTATTTTTATTTTTGGGACAGAGAGAGACAGAGCATGAATGGGCGAGGGGCAGAGAGAGAGGGAGACACAGAAGTGGAAACAGGCTCCAGGCTCTGAGCCATCAGCCCAGAGCCCGACGCGGGGCTCGAACTCACGGACCGCGAGATCGTGACCTGGCTGAAGTCGGACGCTTAACCGACTGCGCCACCCAGGCGCCCCCAAAATTTTTTTTTTCAACGTTTATTTATTTTTGGGACAGAGAGAGACAGAGCATGAACGGGGGAGGGGCAGAGAGAGAGGGAGACACAGAATCGGAAACAGGCTCCAGGCTCCGAGCCCTCAGCCCAGAGCCTGACGCGGGGCTCGAACTCACGGACTGCGAGATGGTGACCTGGCTGAAGTCGGATGCTTAACCGACTGCACCACCCAGGCGCCCCACCTTTTAAAAATTTTTTAATGTTTATCATTTTTTTTTTGAGAGACCGAGAGAGAGGGAGAGAGAGAGAGAGAGGGAGGCAGAACATGAGCGGGGGAGGGGCAGAGAGAGAGGGAGACACAGAATCCAAAGCAGGCTCCAGGCTCTGAGCTGTCAGCACAGAGCCTGATTTGGGGCTCGAACTCACAGACCATGAGATCATGACCTGAGCCAACGTCGGACGCTCAACCGACTGAGCCACCCAGGCGCCCCTCAAATAAGGATTTTAAAGTTAAATTCCAGTTGGTCACTTAAATTCCTATTACAAAGGTATGATTGGTTCGTGAGCTACAGCATGAAGACCGTCGGCTTGTAAGACTCCTGAGTTCGAGCCTCTGGCCGTTTACCGCTGTGTGAACTCAGGGAAGGCACACAACTTCTTGGAGCCTCAGTCTCCTTATTTCTAAGGGGGATCATAGTTCCTGCGTCGGGGAGGTTTGCCGAGAAAAAGGCTCATCGATAACTTTTCGTTGTGACAGAAATATAGTCCAAGGCAGCTGCACAATGTTTATGAGTTTCGTTAGTGTAGTGTTTTATCCTGTGCTGCGCACGGTGACCAGGAAGCCACAGTCTAGGGTATTTCCGTGCCTTTCCACAGTCACACAGACGGCCGACGGCAGAGCTGGGATCCACATCTCTGTTCCCCCGGCTCCCAAGCCCATCCCTTCGTCCCCCGGCTCCCAAGCCCGTCCCTTTGTCCCCTGGCTCCCAAGCCCGTCCCTTCCTACCTCACGGTACTGCCCTGTCGCCTTTGTGAAGAGTCATGTGGAAGCAGGAAGACTGCAGTCGTCCCTAAATCATACTAACTCTTAATAGGATTGGCTAAATGAGAAATTCAGCTTCAAGGAAACGTTTTTGGAAAAGACTTAGGGCAATTGTTCAATCCAAATTCGTGGCTTTACAACTGGGCTTCACCAGTGATTTGGGTCCAAAGCTGTTTTAAAACGGGCTTAATGTTGTTCATATGTAATCAAGAAAAAGTTGAAAACAAAATGGATGTCCAAGAATATGAAGAGGGAAGTTAGTGACATAAATTGGATACACCCATCAGGACAGGGTATTATGCAGACTATAATAGGCTGTAGCCTATCTGGTGATGTAGATTCTACACATGGAACGGAAGAAATAGAATGCTGAAAGGGATAGGAGGTCACAGAAGAGTGTGTGCAGATCCAGGTGTGTGTTCCCACGCGCACACAGAGAAGGCCGGGCACGTGGATACTAAACCACCAGCGGTGGCCACCCCTGTGGGTGCAGTTATGCCCGACTGTTACCCTTTAGGTGGTTTTTAGGGGCTTCTCAATTTTTCAAGGTACATTTGTTATCTTGGGAACAGAAAAAGCTAATTATTTTTTATCATTTAAGTACACGTGATATACAGTATAATAGTTTCAGGTGCACAACCATCCTGCACTTTATACAATGCTCGCCACAGGAGGTGCGGTGACCATCTGGCTCCTTACGACATCATTACGATATTATCGACTACGTTCCCTGCCCCCCAGGCGCCCCTTGACTTGCTTGTCATGGAAGTTTAATTGGAAGTTTGTACCCATGAGTCCTCTTCACCCCCCCTCCCCCCGCTTGTCCCTCACCTGTCTTCCCTCTGCATCTGCCATTTTTTTTCTCTGTACTTAGGAGTCTTTCTGGTTTTTGTTTGTTCATTGGTTTTGTCTTTTAGGTTCCACATATAACTGAGATCATATTTATCTTTTCTCTGACTTATTTCACTCAACACAATACCCTCTAGCTCTATCCATGTTATCACAACAGCAAGATCTCATCCTTTTTTAAGGCCTAGTAATATTCCATTGTACATATAGCATACCTTCTTTAGCCATCCGTCTATCCATGGACAACTGGGCTGCTTCCATATCTTGGCCTTTATAAATAATGTATGTATCTTCTCGAATTAGTGTTTCTGCATTCTTTGGGTAAACACCAGTAATGGAGTCCTGGGTCACATGATAATTTTATTTTTAACTTTTTGAAGACCCTGCACACTGATCTCCACAGTGGCTTCAGCAGTTTGCAGGAGAGTCCCTTTTTCTCCACATCCTTGTCAACTCATTATCTCTAGTCTTTCGATCTTAGCCATTCTGACCGGTGTGAGGTGGCATCTCATTGTGGTTTGATTTGCATTTCCCTGATGATGAGTGATGGGGAGCATGTTTTCATGTCTATGTTGGCCATCTGGATGTCTTCTCTGGAGAAGTGTCTATTTAGGTTCTCTGCCCATTTTTCAATCAGATTATTTGTTTTGTTGTTGTTGTTTGGCTTTTTGGGGGGTATTGGGTTGTATAAGTTCTTTATATATTTTGGATACTAACCCTTTATTGGATATGTCATTTGCAAATATCTTCTCCCATCCATAGGCTGTCTTTTCATTTTGTTGATGGTTTCCTTCACTGTGCAAATGCTTCCTATTTTGGTCTAGTCCCAATAGCTTATTTTTGCCTTTAATTTAATTAGTTAATTAATTAAGTGAATTTAAAATTAATTTTTAGAGAGTCATGTGTATAAAATATTGCCAATAAAATAAAAATATACGGAGACAGTTTCCCAGACTAAAAAGAAAAGTTAGGAATGTAGGAAGACTGAACTGAAACAAAAGGTCTTAGTGCCCATCGTGGGGTGGGGGGGTGGGGGGAGGGTAGCACCCATCACTGAGGGGCGGGAGGGCCTAACAAGGTTCCACGGGAATTAGAGCAGAGCATTGGAATTGGACTGGGTTTTTTTTCTCACAGGAAGGTGGTAACTCCTATTTGTTTGTCACTAAAAGGCTTTCTGGAATTCTGGAAATAGAGCTCAAGCAGTGGGCTGTTTACCTGGAAATGTGCTGTGGGACCCCAGGGGGAAGCACTCACCTGAACAGAGAAGGTAGCCAGTTTTCCGGCTGAAATCTCTTGGGATGTCGTCCTGGAACCACATGAATGCGCGAATGCTGTGCCAGCCGAGCCGACCTCCCATCTCCTCCTCCTCACCCGCTTCCTTCTTCCTTCCTGCTGTTTGCATGGCCTTGACCCCATTCTGTAAACCGAAGATAAAAAAGTTAAGTGTGATCAAGTTGTGGATGTCGTTAGCATTTAGGATTGTTACGTTGAATTCTCCATAGCTTCTGAATTTTAAGAACAAAGCAAAACAAATCTGCCAAATATAGAGAATTAGGAATTAAATGTGGGGAATAAGCTTAGGAACAAGGCATGAAGAATTACAAAGCCACAGGATGAACACACCCATGTTTGGGTAAACGGGGCAAAGGCCCCCCAAGTGTAGGACAAAGGTATAGGGATAAGGAATCTCAGGATGAAAGCATCCAAGATGAGGTAAGCAAGGTTAGGTATTCAGGGTGGAAATGCCCCCAACTTAGTACCATAGCAGGAAGCTGTTTTCACAGGAGGGAAGGACCACGAGAGGTAAATAGGTAAATAGGGCTACAGACTGCAGCTGGGCCAAGCTGCCCTGAGCGGAGCTAAGTAGCAGAAGAAGGGTGCCTTGTTGACCCTGAGGTAGCTTGCCCTGTCTTGTCCCCTAGGTCAGTTCAGGTAAACAGAGGTGCCGCCTCACATCTGCTGCAAACAACCTTCTGCCCACTTTGTTTTGTACTGACCCAAACCCCTAGCACCGCATAACTTCAAAACCGCTTTCCCTCACACCCATGAGCTAATGTTCAAGATTTCATGGTCTCTTTGTGCACGTCCATCAAGCTTGTGAGCCTTCTGATCCGGAGCGAGGACCCTTGCTTGGGGCTCTTGTCTCCTCCAGGACATTAGCCTCTCTCACGTGTTTAATCCTGCATCCGCTCTCTTGCTGGACGAGACAGAACTCCAGACCCAGAGTCTATGACAATTAAATAAAATTGTCGGGAGAGAACAAAGACCCGGTTCTAGACGGAGCCAACGCTGGCGCACCCCACTTTTAACACGGGGACAATGACACAGCAGTCCTCGGGTTCCTGGTGACGGGGGAGCCGCAGAAGGACAGTGAGGCGAGGTCACATCTCGTGGCACACGATCATTGGCCGCTTTTAACTGGGTCAGAAATTAATAAGCGACTGCAGTTTTGTTTTTCAGGTTAGAGAGAGGCGGGAGCAGTTGGGCGACTCGAGCTGGCCAGCAGGAGAGCGGCCACACCACCCTGTCCTCGGCCCGGCCGTCTTCCCACGCTGACCGCGGTGCCGCTGTACCGAGGGCGCACACACAGCGACACTCGGCACGCAGCTCTGATGCGGTCCTCTCACGTCTGCGTCACACGCCCAGTGTTAAATGCTAGCGAGGAACCGTGCAAGGAGTTGTTTGTGCAAACTGAAGTGTGTAAAACCCAGGACGGGACTTTTCCTGGCTTTCATTCTGTGTGCTGTACCTTCCCGCCAGACGGCTAAGAACACATCCAAACTAATTGTGTGTTGTCAACAACAGCAGCGCCTCTGATGGCGGTCGGCGGCCTGTTAGCTGTTGCGTGAGGCACAACGAGTAGAAAATGTGGCAAAGAACGAACGCCCTTCTCCTCTCGGCAGAGATGGACCGGGTTCCCCACCGCCAGGGGAATTGATGACGGATATTTACAGAAGTAAATGAGCCATCCCGTGAGTCGGGGGGGCTTCAAAGCCATCACCGAGCTCACAGCTCTGTGGTTCGAAGCGCCTGCGAGGCCTCAGCCGACCGTGGCCGCTCCTCCAAGAGCCCGAAGCTAAAGGTTTTGTGGCCAAAAGAGGCTGCCCGGCTGCTTTATGAACTCGGGGGAAGCATTTGTTTGAGCAAAAGGGGAGTAAGCACTGCAATCATCCAGGAAACCAATTAACTCCTTTTTTCAGCTGCCTTATCAGATTTCCCCCGTGCGGCTTTCCTTACATTCCTCAGGACTAATGGGCTGGAGACTTGGAGTGGGTATCACAACGGCTTTGAGGCAGAGGCGCCCTTGCAGCAGCCGTCTCCGGGCCTTCGACGTGGCCTTGAACCCTGGGTCTGGCTGGGGCCTTGGGCAGGTGATCTGTAAGTTCACGTGGCAGCCTCCAGTTCCGCTTCTGCAGAGAGTAATGACCCAACTGCCCTGTGTGATGTGGGGGCCAGGGGGCTCAGCCTGCGGGTACCCACGCAGACACGTGGACCAGCGTCCCACCAGGTAGCAGTGACATCCGAGGTGGCTGCAGTGGCCTTGTGGAAGTGTGTGACCCCACCAGTTGGAGGACACGCCATTCCCCGTGGACGGGCCCCACGGGGCCCGGGAGTCGTGGATCTGGACAGACGGCCTGGGTCCTAGCAGCTCAGCACCCTTGCTGGGCCCCTGGAGCCCCGAGCTGGAGACCGAACCATGGTCAGGGGGAGCCGGGCTGGGCAAGAGCTTTAATGAAGCTTAGAAGCCCCAAAAGGAAAGGACATTCGTACCCGCTTCATCTGCCTGGGGACCGGTCAGGAGGGCCACACCCACTGTCACCTTCAGCCTGAAAGGTGCTGTCCGGTCCTTAACCTTTGAGGTTTAATCTTCCAAGTCCATCAGCCCTGGCCCCTGCTGACCCGAGACCTCCACGTTCCAGGTGTGATTCACCTGCCGGGGGACGCAGCCTTGTCCCCATCCCCCTCCCCGCGAAGCTCCAGGATCCTTTCGGAGTTCCTCAGCCTCCAAAGTAACTGACACACCTACCCCGCCACACACATCAGGCACCAGAGCCGCAACATTCCACCGGCTTATGAGTAAAGAAGTTCGTGGTAAGAGAACCATTAAATGCGGGTTGTGAGGAACAGGGGAATTCTGTGCTCAAGCAGACGTTACGTCACTGTCACGAAAAGCCACTTATATTCCCTTTTTCGTAGTGCTTTAAAATTATTTTAAAACACGTTTGGAATAAAAAAAACAACATTCCAGTTGACCACCACCCTAAAACATTTAATATGCTTCGAAAACTGTAAGCATAGACCCAAGTGATAAAAGAACACAAGCAGAAACAACTGTGGCAAGGAGGGAGTGGGGGCTCCCGCTGACGTGGAGACGGGCAAACCGCGTCTTCAGTCCTGCTGGTGTTTATGGCACAGCCTGTCAAACGTCAACCTTTGAAAGTCAACTCCAGCTTTGAAAAGGCGTAAGCATGCCAGGGCTGGATGGGCACGTGGGACTTCCTCGACGATCCACTCAATGTTTTTATGAATCTAAAATGGTAGTAAAAAACATGAAGTCTACGTGTTAATTTTTGAAAACGATGCGGGAATGTCAAAGGGAGACAGGCTGTGGAGGGTCGAAGCTGGAACAGTGTGAGCAAGAAAACAAGTCACGTAGTGTCGGATTGTAACCCAAAGTACAACGTGAATATCCCTGAGTACCTACAGAGCGAAGTCCATTATTAAGCAAAGAGGGGAGGATAAACACATCTTGCATGGAGAGCAGGTTCATACTTACCTAGATACTTCATACGTGGGGATGCAGAGCCTAGCTCTCCATGCCTTTAGCATGTGGGGGCTGCACAGCCTGGAAAGGGAGAGAAAACGCATGGCTTGACCAACACTGGCTCAGGCAGGTGATCAAGGTCGACAACAACAGAGAAGTCGCACTTCTCCTCCATTAATGACCAGCCCTTAATGTAAGAGTCTTGGCAGAACTGTGTGTCCAACTTACATCATAGTTTACAACTTGAAGTTCGGAGTCTGGTCCTCAGTTTTGCTACTTTGCCAGCGCAATAATAAGATGTTCCTCGGGGCACCTGGCTGGCTTAGGCGGTAGAGCAGGTGACTCTTGGTGTCGGGGTTGTGGGTTCACGCTCCGTGTTGGGTGTAGAGATTATTTAAAAATAAGTAAGTAAAACAAATCTTAAAAAAAAATAAGAGATTCCTCTGAAGGCTGCTGTTGGAGCACTCTGGTTCCGTGACTGCACCTTAAGGTATACCCAAGCTTTCCAAATATACTCCAGTCCAGTCCACCCACACTGCGGTCTTGGTGGCCGTCCTTGCTGCCCTGACATCTGACTACGGCAGCTACTTAATTCCCCAGGGTCTTGCTATCAGCCGGTGCTGATAAAAGCTCGGGTTGGTGCCTCCACACGTGATGGGTTCCACCTTCAAAAGGATCCTAACATATCTGAGCTCAGACATGAGCAGCTCTATCCTGGAACCCCAGCTGAGGATCTCGGCCCTGCGATCATCCCTTACTAGCAAGGACTGGAGAGCAAGGGCCAGTCGGCAAGACAGAAGCCACGCCAGCGATGCAGGGGCCTTAATACAGGGAACTGGTCACGCAGGCGGTTGCAGCAGGAGGTGAGGAACTCGGATTAGCAAGTGCAGAAAGTGGCTACTTGGCATAGGGCTGAAGAGACGGTGAGAAGAGCTGATTTACCATATGCCATGTTCTGGAATCTTCCCGTGGGGGTGAGATCTGGGAGGAGAGCTGCACAGGGGAGATTGGGACCATGAAAGAAGGGCCAGGCTGGTAGCAGGTGCAGCTGTAGAGGACGTTTGGCTGCTGGCATGGAGAAGGTGAGGGCCGGGTGCCACAGGGTGATCGCTGCCGTCGTCTCCTTCTGACCTCCACTTCTCTACCAGTGACTCCTTTGGCCGAACCTAGCAGGGGGGCCAGCTGTCCCGGGGGCTTGCATTGCAGTGTTGTCCGGATGTAGGGCAGATCGGGGCAGGGCAGGGCAGACAGGGAAAGGCAGGCCCGTCCTCCACGTGGCCACGCTCGAACCCTCCAGGCAAACACCGGGCACACTAGTGCTCTCTGCTGTGTGACAAACCATCCCCAAACGTAAGGGCTGAGAACGATGAGCATTTTATCTGCTAACAATTCCACAATCTGGGTGGATTCCGTTTGCTTTGCACATAGTCTCTGCATTTAGCTGGCTCGACACCAGGGGACCGGGTTCAGCTGGGACACTGGGGTAGCTGGCTGCCCTTATTGCCTGGGGTCTCAGGGTCCTTCCCTTTCCATGTGGCCTACACCTGTGTTCTGTCCTGCAGAGTGGCTGGTCTTCTGACACGGTGGCTCCAGGCTCCCAGGAGTGCAAAGAGGTGCTTGCCAGGTCTTCTGGAGGCTGAGGCTGGGAGCAGGCCCTCACTGCTCCTACCAAGAAAAGCAAACCAGCGGGTCTGTCCAGAGCTGAGGGGAGGGGACTACAAACAGGTGACAATTCTGGGAGGCAAGAAATGTGAACAGGGCCCATGGTTGGTTCCTACACCATAGCATCGGGGACCTGCCTTTAAGGAGTCTAACGTTAGGGCTTAAACACTAAAAGTAGAACTTTTCCGGTTACAAAATCTTGCCAAAAAGATACTTGTGCCAAAAAGTATTTTTTGCCAGCCAAGTTCCCCAGATGGGTTAGGTCGCTTCTCCCTGTCCCGTCCTTAGTGGTGCCTGAGGCACCCGCGGCCTCTTGGTCACATCCAGTGTTTGAGGAAGTCCTGCCCAGGTCGACACAAAGCTCCCATGTTGGACCCAGCCTGAAGCTCATGGGTTTTCCTCATCCCTGCACAGCCAGGCATCACCAGCCTGAGGCGCCCGAGGGAGACGGTGACATTTGTTCTTCCCTCTTCCTTCACCTCCCTGCTTATTCTAACTCCCTGGATTGGAGTCAGGGCAGAAGGGTCAGGACAAAGGTCAGGCATCTCTCGGTTAGCTCCGCTAACCCTCCGGCACACCCTCTGTCAGGTTGGCCCCGAGGGGCCATCTCCGCACGGGCATCTGAGACCAGTTGTCTGTGAGGCACACACGTGGCTTTCCTTGTGGGTTCCACGCAGGAGGTCTTGACTCTGCAGGGTCCTGGCAGGTCCTGATGTCCCTGAAATAGTCTCGGGACTCCAGAGTGCCCTCCTTCTCCATTGTCAGCTGATCAGCAGGGGGTGGACCTTTAGGGTGGGAGTGAACATGGCTGGAGAGTTAGCATGTCTGCTGGGCCACGTCCTATCAGTCCTGATGCAGCATCTGCCTCCCGTTTTCCGTGGCTTTCTTTAAAATGTGGGGTCCTCGGTTTTGTATCTGAGTTGCCACTTGGTGGGATATCACTGCCGCATGCCTACCACACTGCATTTTAGTTGCTGTGTTTCCATCTTCGTATTGGAAGAGCCAAGGCACCTTCAGGTAAATTTCAGCAATGGGCGTTGACAGGACACGCTGGCACCGTGTCCACTCTTCTGGGCCACGCACTGTGCAGTCTCCTTCCCTCACTGTGCCTCGCACGGTCTTGGTGCTGTGTGATGTTGTTGTCACGACTGCGATGGGGGCTCTGTTACCTCAGAAACCCCGCATGCATAGCGGATCGCTGGGAGGGAGGACACTGGCGCCACCCACCACATCTGACGTCTGACGCTGCAGCTCTGTTCTGGGCGTGAGGTGCTGGCCTTGCAGTCGCCTCTCTCAGACACCTGCTTGACGATTGTCCCGGGGCTCTTCTGGTTTTCCTGTTCCTAGAATTCACGTGGTGCAAGGTGGGTATTAAATGCATGGTCTGCCAAGTAGGTCCCTTTAGGGTCCGGCCCTCCTTCAGGACACCTCATTCAGGTGCCATCCTCAGTGGGAAGCCTCAGGGGGTCCCGTTTGTAAGGCCTGCTGTCTTCCTCCACCCTGGGAAGGAAGGGGTGGAATTTTCTCTTGCGCTCGGCTCACTTGATTGTTGTTAGGTGCCTGGTTTTCTTCGGTATAGTGCAGCCCATCTGGGGATATAAGCTCTTTTCATCTTAATTCCAGATTCTCAGGAAGGAAATAGGTTGGTCCGCAGTGGAGTAAGTGTTGCCTGTGTCTAACTGGCTGCAGTCACGGGAACCGCAAAGCTCCTGGCCACCAGCATCTCACATCTTTGACCAGTTGGTGTGTGGATTGGCTCATTTGTTCTCAGGTGGGGCATTTCTCAGTGCCTGCAGCTTCCCCCCTGCACTTGTGTGCAGGTGTGTATAACAGTTTCAAATGCCTTGTGATGGCCCGCTGATCTGCCTTGTTCTCTTCGGGCCCTTCCCCCCTCAGTCTTCATAGGCCTGACTTAGTCTTCAGATGACTAGTTACTCTGGACGTGTGGGGAGGGGAGCCTGGGGTTAGGGATGGTGAATAGTCACATGCTATCTATGAAAACCTAGAAAGTGTACCGGGTGTCAATGTCAACCAAGTGTCAAAACCCATAAAATCTTGTACTCCTTTAAGCAGACTTCTTCCACCAAAAGTTAGCTTGAGCCAATGATGTTTTTAAAAAAAAAAGTCTACGGGGGCGCCTAGAGGGCTCAGTCGGTTAAGCGTCTGACTGTCTCGGGTCATGATCTCACAGTTCATGGGTTCGAGCCCCGTGTTGGGCTCTGTGCTCACAGCTCACAGCCTGGACCCTGTTCGGAGTCCGTGTCTCCCTCTCTCTCTGCCCCTCCCTTGCTCGCACTCGTTTTCTGTCTCTCAAGAATAAATAAACATTAAAACTTTCTTAAAATTATGGATTATAAAGATGTTATTGAGCACAGAGCAAATCAGTGGCCTTCCTGACCTCAGGGGTGTTGGGGGACCTGGGCCACAGGACCCCGTGTCGGAGACCGTGCGGTCTGAGCAGCTGGAGCAGCTGGTGCCGGAACCCTTCACGCGCGGTAGCTGCAGTCCAGGGACCGCGCGCCACGGAGCGGGGAACTCTGAGGCCGGCGCACCAGCGCCCCGAGCGGCCGGAAGAAGCGGGGCATTGTGGGAAGGGCCCGCGGTTTCGGCGGGTTCCGTTAAAATGGCGGCCTGGTCGCCGGCGGTGCCCGAGAGGCCGTAGCCCGTCGGGGACGACCGGAGCCTGTGTGGCGTGGGGCGTGGGGCGGGCGAGAGCCGGGGGGCTCTGCGGGGCCCCCGCGGGCGGTCCCAGGCGAGGATGGCGACCCCGGACCAGAAGTCGCCGAACGTCCTGCTGCAGAACCTGTGCTGCCGGATCCTGGGCAGGAGCGAAGGTAGCGGGGCTGGGTCGGCGGCTCGGGGTCGAGGCGCGTTCCGGAGGCCGCCCGTCAGCTTGGGATCCGGAGGCCTCGCATGGGCGGCGGGATTGGGGAGGGGCGCGTCCCCGGGGCGGGGCGGCCTGCGGAGGGCTTGCAGCCCCGGGGGCGGAGGCAGGGAGGCCGGACCCCGGCGGGGCTGAGTCACCGCTCCGGGCGCAGCGGGCCCGGGGGGCGAAGCCGGGCACGGCGGCTCGCGAGCGCGTCCACCTTGTTCAAAGTCACCGGGGAGGCAGGGCAGCGGTGGCCTGGGCCGGGTGGCCGGGAGCTGGCTAGCAGCAGCGTGTTCTCTGCCCCCCCCCGGGAAGGTCGAGCGGTCGGAGTGTGCTGCGAAGCGGGGGTGCGTGACTGTTACCTCGCTGGTTTTCTTCCAAGGGCTGAGGTTGGACTCGGTACGAAGCTGTCCTGGAGAGGCCGCCCTGCGGATGCCGATACCCAAGCCCAGCCCTGCGGGGTGTGGAGCCATTGCGGCCGCGGTGTTTTACGATTTGACATGGCTTGCCCTCTTGGTGTTTGTTTTGGCGGGACGCGAAGGGGATGCGTGGAGTCCACCCTGGAGGGATTTTCTGGGTAACTGAAGACACGGGGTTGCTTATGCCTTCAGCGCCGTGCGGTGGACGAGAAATCGTGCAGTTTTTGCTGGAAGACTTTACACAAAATTACTTTGAAAATATAATGACCAAATTTTAACTTTTCGCGATTCATGACAATTAGGTACATACTTGAGTTGATGTTCTATGATAGCTGTAGGGGTAAAAGCTGGATTTTTTTTTTTTTTTTCCCGTCAGCCTATTCAATGACACCAACCTCACACAGTTCTTGGGACATTTTATAAAGTTTAAGTCTGTCCCTTTGGGCTCCCCAACCCTAGGCACTATGCTGGGTGCTTGTGTGATGCAGAGATGCACAGACAGTCATTCCACTGGTAGATGTACATTCTAGGGGAGGAGTTGTGGTAAAATAGGTAATTGTAGGTTAGGGATAAATGCTGAAACGGAGATAGAGCGGGGTGCTGGGATTTTGAGGGAAGAAGTGAGGGAAAGCCTCTGCGGAGATGGTTCGATGGACTGGAGTGAGGGTGGGGGGGCCCAGGAGCACCTGGAGAGGGTTCCCCAGAGAGAGGACAGGTGCACAGGTTGCGAGCCTGGCTTGTTTTCAGGTTTTGTCTCCAGCTTTCCTGTACGTGCACCTCAAGCACCCCGAGTTACCTTTCTGATTCCATGTTCCTGATCCTAGGAGAAGCCAGAGGGCTGAGATTGCTGGTTACCACGCACTCACTCTAACGCCAGCGGCCTCACTGTGCTGGCAGGTCCTCGGTTTTCCTTCCAGGATAACCCACACAGTTGTCCGTTCCCCCCATGCTCATACCTGGACTTTGAAGGCCACTCATTGTGAGGTAGCATGATGTTTCTCGATTAAAAAAAAAAAAAATTCTTTTTTAAAATTTGAGGCTCCTTTTGATTGTTTCACCCTTCAAGGAGATTAAAGCACTTATCTTCAGCAGAGTTCTGCCTCCTCCTGTCTCTATTTAGAACCGTGTTTAAATATGAGAGTAAATATGTTCTCTGCGAGATCCTGAGGGGATCCTCTCTGAACCAAATGGATCATAAAATCCATCAAAGATGATTCCGTTAGCTCTGTTCTGGACCGCGAGGATTGCTAAACCATTATATTCGTAATTCCAAATACATGCTATTTACTGAAGAATTTATAAGTATTTAATAGCTTGCCTTGTTCTGATTTGTTCTACCTTACTGAACAAAAGCAATATTAATTGCTTCCTTTACAGTGTTTGACATTTAAAAAAAATCTTTTCGTTAGTGGGTATTTTATCTGGTAACTAAGTAGAGCATTTGATTAATTCTTTTTCTAAGGTCATGTTATAAACAATTGGCCTTGTATTATTATAATATTGCTTTCCCAAGACTATGATATTGAGGAATAATTGATACCTGTTACTTTTATTTTATAATTTTTTTTTAATGTTTATTTCCGAAGGAGAGAGAGAGAGACAGAGCGTGAGTGGGAGAAGGACAGAGAGAGAGAGAGAGACACACACACACACACACACACACACACACACACACACACACACACA
>NW_024412405.1:1253194-1323166 GCF_014898765.1 Herpailurus yagouaroundi
ACACACACACACACACACACACACACACACACACACACACACACACAGAATCTGAAGCAGGCTCCAGGCTCTGAGCTGTCAGCACAGAGCCCTACGCGGGGCTGGAACTCACAAACTGCGAGATCATGACCTGAGCCCAAGTTAGATGCTTAACTGACTGAGCCACCCAGGCGCCCCCTGGTGCCTGATATGTTTATAAAGTTAATATAATCATTATTTCTCACCTTTTCCAGCCTTCGAGTTTGCTTGAAACACACACATACTGCCAGCCAGTGTGTTCTGGATGTTTCAGAAGCAACCTTCCTTTTCATACTTTGTAATCCTTTTCCTAACTAGAAGATAACAAGCACAGTGGGTTTTATTAGGTGAGTATTTGAACACAAATGCTCAGGGGTGGCTCCAGTACACTGTGCACTGAGGTGAGATGACTATCTTCTGCTGTGACAGTGCTGTGAGTGTGCTCCGAGCCATGGCGCAGGCGGACGGGGTGCCGTCCTGGTGACTTGTGGGCCTCACGCGGTATTGCTGTTGGTGTCATGATTTTCCGAAGTGGTGAAGAGCCCTTGATGAAGTTCCAGATGAATAAATTATGGTCTTCCTTGATTATATACTTGGGAAAATCAATGTATATTAAATATATGTTAAAAGTTACATTAAGTGTATGTTGAAATGTGCACTAAATGTCTACTGACATAGAAATTCCAGTGTTTTAGGCTTCATTGGAAAGTTGTGCTTAGTGGGCTTACTGTTATTTTAAAATGATCTAAAATTTAAAAATGATCTCGGTTTAAATTCCCAATCCAGTAAATATTGATATAACCTACACGAATAAGTAAATCCTCTTAGGGATCCTCAATCATCAGCATGGAAGGGGGCTCTGAGACTGAAAAGTCTGAGAGCCCCAAGTCTAGAGCAGCATGTCTTGTTTCTGTTTTGGAGCATAGCCTTGCATTCCGTGGGAGCTGCGTGTGGAGCGTGGCCACACGAGAACCTGGTACCAGGGTTGCTGTGGCGGGACTGGTGGTGTGGCAGTGGTCGAAGGGGGGGCCTTTTACGGTAGCTAAGCCTTCACACCTTGTCGCCGTGCATCTCTCCATGTGATACCTCCTCGGAATTGATGTCGTGGGCACCGTCTCCAGATAGTGTGACTCTGTAGGTCCGTGTGGGAGCATGGTGTCTCAAGAGCAGAGTCCCTGTGGCCTGTGGCCTGTGGCCTGTGTCTGGAGGGGCAAAGAATTACAGGTTTACATGCTTGCTCTGTGTTGGCCGACGTGCCGTCCTGTCCCATAGGACAGCAGTGTCGTGTGTGCATCGCTTCCAAACCGCGCACCTCCACCCCGCTCACTTTCCGAATCCTAGGAGATCACGCAGCCGCAGGCTTTGGATTCACTTATGTCTGTGCATCTTTATGTTCATTTTCTACCTGAGTGCTTGTGGAACCCTTTCGGGGTCTAGAAGGTAACTGTCACTTACAAACTCTTGGGCCCACATTGGAGTGCTCTTTGGAGCCTTCACGTTGGCATCGAGGCCATGTGGTCCCGCTGTCTCCCTTGTCCTGAACGCGAACCTCTTCTGTGCTGCAGCCACGGGTCCTTTCTAGAGGGGACATCTGATCACGCCAGGTGAAGAGAGTTTGTTTCCTACGTGTAATCTACAGGATGAAGGCCACATTATCTTGCTGAAAAGTTAAAAGCCGGGTGCTTTGAGTTGTGGTTTTAATGGCTATGGCAGACAGATCATGCATTGAAATGACATTTTCAGATTAATACTAATAAAAATACCTAACGTTTTTCAACAACTTACTCTCTGCCACACTCTGCATACACTGTGAGTTGGTGTATTTAACTCCCAGTGTTGCTGGATGGTTGGAATACTTCTCACTAACCTCGTTTTGTAGATGAGGACATGCACACGGAGAGATAAAGTAGTTTGCTCACCGTCACCAAGCTGGCGAATTGCAGGGCCAGGATTGGAACCCACATCTCTGGTTCCAGAACCTGATGTCTTGAATTAATTCCTTCCTGCTCTTCTGTGTGGAATCTGGCACCTTCCATCTCTGTGCTGAGTTGCAGGAACCTGAGCGCCTGCCCGGCCTGTGGAACGGCCTCTCGCCTCTGTCCTCACCTGTGTGTTCTCTGCACGGCTTGTTTGGAGAGTGTGCCTGGGTACAGCGGCTGCTTGGGCAGTGTGTCCTTGAATTCACTGGTGCCTCCTTCTCAGGGGGATACTCTCAGGGGCTGGGCAGAGGAACACTGCCTTCCTGCCTTGGCTCCTGATACCCAGAGCGGATTGGACGTGAGGACGTAGCACATTCCTTTGGTGTTTGCTGGTGAAAACAATGCAATACTCTAATTTTTCATCTTGGACCTAGCCAGTCATCAAAGAGCTTCAGCCTGGACCTCCTCCCCTGGGACTCCGGACGGAACACGGCTTGGATTTTGGAACTAGCGACACTGGCATCCTTTGAGGGACCGTGGACACAGTAGCCCTTGAATCTCCTCGTGTCCTTTCTCGTGGTGGGTTCCTACATGTCAGAGGGCTGCTTCCTCAGAGAGGCCTTCCCTGACCAGCCCACGTTGTGAGGTCCTCCCTGTTGGCCGGCACAGCGTCTCGCTCATTTTCTTAGGAGCTCTTATCGCAGACGGATTGCCTGTGGAGTTACTTGCCTCATGTTTCGTGTTGTCACTCAGCTGCCTGGTGAACCACTATTTTCTGTCCCGTCTTAGGGCCCGTGGTGTTTGGCGCTTAGGAGTTTTCTTTGAATTACTGATTGAACTTAGTTTTTACCTTAGAAATGGAATAATGTTGTGGGAGTGTTAAACTGGAAATCTGTAGTGGATATTGTTTGATGGTTAGGTTCACCAAACAAGGAATGATTGTCACTGTGAAGTTAATAGCCTGTATTCTGTGCGTCTACCTTTGAAACTTAGATAGATTTCACCTAAAAATACAGATGGAACTTTCAGATATTTTCTGTCAGCGGGAAAGAGAGACTGCACACTGGTCTGGTCAGCAGGTAGGGAAGTTGAAGGTGGTTGGTGAGGTGGCAGTGAAATGCTACACTTGGCACAGGTGCAGGGCGTGGAGATGGGAGAGGAGAGGATTTCTGGTGTTGAGTTTTGAATTTTCGTTGGAAAAGTGGAAAGTTCATGAAACTTTTGGAGTGGAGATGTTTGTCTCAGGTACTTGAGTATGTTAATGAAGTATTTTTTTTTTTTTGTAGAACTCAGGATCATGGTAATCTAAAAACATTTTCTCAACTAGAACAGTTTTACAGGCACCCTTGCAGGTGAGAAATTTTCAGTGCCACTTTTAACGTATTAAAATTAATGCTTACCCCTTAGAAAATGTTAAAGGTGTGGAAAAGTATAAAGAAGACAATTAAAACTACTCCCTGATCCTGGGACTCCACAAAAACCCTTCAGATTACTTCTCTTTGCTGTTTCCCTGCCCTGCTTTGTCCGCACTCACCAAGTCCCGAACACATGCCGTGCTGATGTGGTGGTGTTCAGGGAAGACTCTGTAGTCTCTCTCCTGCGTGCGTGTTTGGGTGTGCTTGGGAGAGGAGGGCGGTCTGAAGGGGTGACAATTCCACAGAGAACCGGGGGAAGTGATGGGGTGAGGCCTGGGAGGATGTGGGAGAAGAGTGTCAGGGTCCGGGCCACAAGCCGGGGGTGGGGTGGTATGCTCAAGGGTTGGCAGGGTTGGCCAGACCACGGAGGTCGGCTGGCGTGTGGCCAGTGCAGCTGGGAGGGGAGAGGCAGGACGTGGTGCTGGGGCGTGGCCGGGGACCAGGGACCAGGTCGGGCAGGCTGTCCTCATGAGTTTGGATTTGATTCTGGGCCTGACGGGAGGGTCAGGCAGAGCGATGACTTTATTTATGTTCTAAAAAGATCGCTCTGACCGCCATGTGGATAATTTGCTCTAAGGGACAAGAGTAGACACAGGGTGGCCGGCTACCTAGGACACCTACTGCAGGTGGATAGAGCCGTGGAATGGGCGTGTGGGGACGCACCGTGAGAAATGGATTCGACAGCATTTGCTGGCCTGGATAAGTGCTTAAGAGCCTCATCTCCTAACTCATCAATCAGATACAGAAAGTTTGAAGTGATTTTCCTTCCGTCCACTTGGAAGGTGTTCATTCCTTCACTGATGAGAATCTGCCGTTAAACTGATTCTTACTCCTTTGAAGCTCCATCTGGCAGCTCATAGGATCTTCTCTTTGTCTTTTATGTTCTGAAATTCCGCTCTATGTAAATTTTGCTGTCGTGCTCTGAAACTTTGTCTAGGTGTGGGACTCAAAGTTTATACGGATTAACACTTGGCGCTCCATCAATTTGAGGACTAATTATGGGAAAAGTGCCATTCTTCCTCGTGAATTCTAACGTGTGTTTGTTGTGTTCTGTTTATTGACCCCTGACTAGCTCCATCTGGTATCGGGCCTAGTTTTTAAATATTTAATAGTTTTAAAAACATTTCACAACTGCTTCCTCTGTGTTGCTATTTTGCCTCTGGCAGCCGTCCTCCGTTCTAGATTGTTCTGTGTTGCCTTTTTCAGGATATCGTGTAGATGAATCATACCGTGTGTGCTCTGGAGACTGGCCGCTTTCATTTTGCTGATGCTTCTGTGATTCACTAGTGGTGCCGCGTGTGTTAGTAGGTGACTCCATTTCACTGCAGAGCTGCGTTCCACTGCACGGACACCCTGTGGCTTACTTGTCCCTGCACATAGCGGGGGTGTCTGCACGGGTCCTGGGCTCTGGCGGTCACGGGGAGTCCTAGGGAACGCGGCTGCAAACATTCATGTACAGAGGTTTGTGTCACCCTAAGTTTCACTTCTCTGGAATAGATACAAGTGGGATTGCTAGGTCACATGAAAAGTGTATGCTTAGCTTTTAAAGAAACTGCCAGAATGTTTCCAGAGTGCCTGTGCCAGCTTCATGCACCGCACCCCCCCCCCCCCCCCCCACCCCTGTCCCCGGCCAGTGTACGGGACGCCTGGCCTGGGTGCTGGTGGTCTGTTTCATTCAGCAGTTGGGATAGATGAATAAGGGTGTCTTATCGTGGTCTTAACTTGAGTTTCCCTGATGACTAACGTCATCTATTTCTGTGCCGTTCACCTTCGTGCTGATTGTCTGTTTAACATTTTTACGCTATGTTTTTTATTGGGTATTCCCTGCCCCCCTCCTTATTGAGTTTTCAGACCTCTCTCCCTATAATTTGGATTCAGGTCCTTTGTTGTGTTTTGCAAATATTTCCTCAGTATTTTCATTCTCTTAACAGTGTCCTTTGCAGAGCAGAAGTTTAATCTTGGATGAAGTCCCGTTTATCACATTTTTTTTAAAAAAGATTTTATTTATTGTATTAAACATTTTTTTTTTACTGTTTATTTATTTTTGAGAGAGACAGAGAGACAGACCATGAGTGAGGGAGGGGTAGAGAGAGGGAGACACATAATCCTAAGCAGGCCCCAGGCTCTGAGCTGTCAGCACAGAACGTGATATGGGGCTTGAACCCACAAATCATGAGATCATGACCTGAGTTCGAAGTCAGACGCTTAACTGACTGAGCCACCCAGCACCCCAAAAAAGATTTTATTTTTAAGTAATCTCTATACCCAGTGTGGGACTCGAACTCACAACCCAGAAATCAAGAGTCACACACTCCACTGATGGAGCCAGCCAGGGCCCCACGTTTAACACATTTTTTAATGGGTCAGAATTTTGGTATATTACGTAAGAACTCTGTCTGAGTTAGAGTTCTCTCCTGTTGGTTTTTTTCCTCTAAGAGTGTTATGTTTTACTTATGTTTTACTCTTACTGTGATGTAGTCAAGTTAATTTTTGCATGTGTTGTATGGTATACGGTGAGCTTCTTTTTTGAGTTTACAAAAGAAACCATTTTTTCCCCTCACATTTAAGTTGCTTTCTTTTTTTTTTTTTTTCTTTCTAAGTAGGCTTCACACCGAGTGCAGAGCCCAATGCAGAGCTTGAACTCACGACTCTAAGATGTTAATGGTGTTGCCTGGAGTAGGTTGGGGTGTGCCCTGCTGGGTGGTTGTGCATCAGTGGGAAGGTAGGGGGTGTTGGGTTTGCTAGTGTTCCTTGTATAGGAATTGTGACTCCCCGTGTCTGGGAAGGAGGGATGGCATCCTTAAGTTCAGTCTGCTACTTTTTGTTTTTTAAGTGTATTTATTTCTTTTGAGAGAGAGAGAGAAAGCACATGAGCGCACACGCTAGCAGGGGAGGGGCAGAGAGAGAGAGAGAGTCCCAGTGTAGAGCCCAGTGCAGGTCTCAAACTCATGAACTGAGAGATCATGACCTGAACTGAAATCAAGAGTCAAGATGCTTAACCGACCGAGCTGCCCAGGCACCAGCCAGTCTGCTGCTTTCCTTCGTGCGCCTTTCCAGCAGGCCCTGTGCGAGTTGCCCGGTGAGGCGGTCAGTGGTTGTGTGGGGGACAGAAGGGGGAGAGGCCCCGGGGGCCTGTGGTCCAGCCAGACCTTCTGCTAGTCCTCTTCTGCCCCAGTTCCTTCACACCTTCCGAGGAGTGGGGCCCCCTGCCCTCGGAGCCTCCCTGGGCTTCTGCAGAGGGAGCTGTGTTTCTTGCTGGGACTGGTGGCTCTGCCCCCTCCACCCCCTGCTGCCCCTCCAGTCAGACCTGGAACAGCCCATCTCACTGTTCTCAACCTGCTTCCGCCCGTCCGTTTGCTTTGCTGCTTCTCACATTGGCTGACTTCTGTTCGGTGCAGTTTCTACCTTGTCTTCTTTGCCCTTGTGGGTTTCTGCTTTTGTTAAGCAAGCAAACCACAAAATTCTTTGTCAGTTTAGTGGGGTTGTTGAAGGAAGTAGAGGCAGACATCCGTGGTTAAGCCGTCATCGGTGCCTGAGGTGCACACTGTCTATTAAGTTAGCTGCCCACTTTGGTTTTCTGTGTTTGTTGACCTCAGCCTTGGAGCTTCTCGGACGTTCTCGCGAATGGGCTACTTCTCACGGGCTGTGTTCCGGCTGTGACTCTCCCTGCCCCGTTTTTGTGATCATCGGTCCAGCTCATTGGGATTCTTCAGCCTTCCTGGCCTGTTGCTGTCTCCCTTTCTTGTTTCTTGGAACTCTCGTTATATTCATTTATTCATTCATTTGCTTTGGTTTCTGAATAGCTTCTCTGTTCTCTCAGTTAAGACCTTGGGAAGCTGGGAGGGAGATCTATGTGCCCGGCCCGCTGTCTCTGGCTGGAAGCGTGAGCTGGTCAGAGCTTAGCCTGATTGGCAATAATTTGCATCTTCTTACTTACCTTTCAGCTGACGTAGCCCAGCAGTTCCAGTACGCAGTGCGGGTTATTGGCAGCAACTTTGCCCCAACCGTCGAAAGAGATGAATTTCTCGTAGCCGAAAAAATCAAGAAAGAACGTACGTATTTTTCTTCAGCACTACCAGGTGTTGGATTCTGAAACTTGTATACATGCATATGCGTATGTATCTCTGTGCATGTGTATGTGTGGTCCCCAAGCACGGTGTGATTATAAGTACTATCACATATATGTAAAAACATGTGTTAACAATATGCACAACTTCATTCTGATTTTTATCAGAACATAGTGCAATGTTTATTTTTGAGAGAGAGAGACAGAAAGCAAGCAAGGGAGAGGCTGAGAGAGGGAGACGCAGCATCCAAAGCAGGCTCCAGGCTCTGAGCTGTCAGCATAGAGCCCGACGTGGGGCTTGAACCCACGAACCGTGAGATCATGACCTGAGCCGAAGTCGGACACTTAACCGACTGAGCCACCCAGGCTCCCTGAGGATTGTTTTAAATACTATAGAACTGAATAATTTGAGAGTGTGAGGAAGATAAAAGGGCTTCATGTATTTTCCTGTATATCTTTTGATTTGCAGTATTTAATATTATGCACCTTTGACCACATGTCCTAGAACACTGCGTTGGCAGTGAAGAGGTCAGTATGGCTTCTGGGGATTGTCAGTATACAAACCTCTAATACCTTAGAATGGTCTTTGTGAACATTTTCATTCTGGGCTGATACTGAAAGCTTTCTTAAACGTCATTACCTTGGACAAGAAAGCTCTCATTTACTCGCACCGGGGTGCTGGTGTGTGCTCTGTGTGAGGTGGGGCTTTGCTGCCCTCTGCCCTGCGGGACTGTGTGAGGGAGGGAGGCTTGGAGCACAGGTGCCCACGTGCGAATATTTCTCTTGTGCTGGTTGGAGGGTTGTTTTTCTCCAGAGACCAGTTCCCAGCCCCTCACAGTTCTCTGGGCTCCGCGCCAGGAAAGCAGGCCCTGTCAGCGCGTTCTCCCTGCTGAGGCCTGGCTGTCCACCGCCCAGACGCAATGGGCTTTGCACTTCGACTGTGCTGGCAAACTGGTGGTGACGCCGTCTAGAATTTCCATTCTTCACGGCACGGTTTGCCACCCTCAGCTGGTGCTTGGTTCACTGGGTTTGGCCGGTGGTCTGTGACGTCCTGCTGCACGGTGCGTAACCGAGCTGGACGGGAGGCGGTCCTGATGCGCGAGTGCTTGGACCTTGTGGTCCTCGCCCCGGCACGCTTGGGCCCCGTGAGCAGTCAGGGGTGAAGTGCCCGTCCACTGAGGTAACTCAGCCCCTGGTGTTATACAGCGTGATGTGTTATTTAACGTAGGGGCTGGAGTATTTATCCCGCTATTAACCTCTAAAAACTTATTTTTATTCAGTAAATAAAACTAAACGTAAGAATGCTGTACTCTTTCTGAACCCTGATGACTATTAATTACATCTCAAATCGTTCTTATATGTCAGACTGTAGATGAGCGACCACCCCAGCTGTTAGATCTGTGTTCACAGAACCTTCCCTTTGCAGCTTGACGTTTCGAAGCCACCTGGTGAGCACATTACCTGTGTAGTAGTTAAAAATAAAGTTTGTCTAGGCTGAGAGTTACGGAACTGGCAGTGACGTTGTTGGAGTGGATACGGCAAGGAAATCTTGGACTTTCTTGAAGAAAAAAGCTGTATCCGTCACAGTTTGTTTTTTTCTGGTGTATCCTCTGTGTTTTTGAAGGAAGACCTGTATCTTGCCACAGTGCGCCTCCCTGCCCCTCTCTGCCTCTTACCACCGAGTGCCCGCCACTCCTCTCGGACACCGTCCCTGGACCCTGCTGTGGGGCGGCCCCACCGTGGGGACAGCATCACCCTCTCTGGGCCTGCTGTGGGGAGAGCGTCACCCTCCCTGGGCCCCGGGTCCGGGGCGGCCCCGCTGTGGGGAGAGCGTTTCTGATGGTCTTTTCATGTAATGGTCACCACCGAGTTCTTGTACTTCGTATTTGGTTAATTCTTAGATACAGTGTTTACATTTTAGCACTTTTGAAATTTGATTACAGTTTTTGGTAGATATGCTGAGTTGGGGTAGTTCTGGCCTCTTGAACAACACAAAATAATTTTCTATTTTATAGGGCCCCTTAGAATATAAAACGGTAGTATGTATTATATTGCAACAAATTGTAAAACTTCTCATGTGTGACAAAATTTAACACCTATTTGTTTTTTAATGTTTCATGTTGGTCAGTGGGGTACCTTGTAACTAAAGATTTGTTTTGCAATCTATTAGGTAAAACATTTTTGGGGGTAAATATTCTGTTTATTTTTATTTGTATTATTTACTGTTTCATTGTCCCACGGTTATTTTGTATCTGTGCATTAGTATTGATCTCATTCTGTCATTCTGTAGAAAGAACCTCTCTTAATTTTTTGCTGTTGTTGTTTTTAATTTGAGAGAGAGAGAGAGAGAGAGGGAGCGCTAGTTAGCACTCACGAGTTGGGGGGAGGTGGGCAGAGGGAGAGAATCCTAAGCAGGCCTCATGCTCAGCATGGAGTCCAATGCAGGGCTCGAGCCCACAACCCTGGGATCATGACCTGAGCCAAAGTCAAGAGTCAGATGCTCATCTGATTGAGCCACCCAGGTGCCCCAGAGCATCTCTTGCTTAATTTAATGACTGTATTTATTTGGAGTATTTTTATATGTTTTTAAAGGGAGTAAATTATATTATTAAATGTTAATTGCATTTGTTTAGTTTAATGCATTTTGTAACAACACATTAAAAATTAAAATTTTTTTTAAAATTTATTTTAGGGAGTGCATGCACCTACTCGGCGTGGGGGGAGAAGGGTCAGAGAGAGAGGGCGAGAGAGTCTCACATAGGCTCCACACTGCCAGTGCAGAGCCTGACACGAGGCTCAATCTCACAACCCTGGGATCATGACTTGAGCCCAAGTCGAGTTGGATGCTCAGCTGACTGTGCCCCCCAGGCGCCCAGTAAACAGGACATACATGTTAAAGAAAGCCTTACCTTTGTGCACAGGCAGACCTGACATGTGAACGGGATGATGTAACCTCTGGTGTGTGGTTCACAAGAGCAGAACGTGAATACCAGGACCCTTTCCTGGTGATACATGTGAAAAAGTATTGGCCATCACACCAGTCACTGTCTTTCTGCAAACCAGTTTAGAGTTAAGTGAACTTGGGGCGCCTGGGTGGCGCAGTCGGTTAGGCGTCCGACTTCAGCCAGGTCACGATCTCGCGGTCCGTGAGTTCGAGCCCCGTGTCGGGCTCTGGGCTGATGGCTCAGAGCCTGGAGCCTGTTTCCGATTCTGTGTCTCCCTCTCTCTGCCCCTCCCCCGTTCATGCTCTGTCTCTCTCTGTCCCAAAAATAAATAAACGTTGAAAAAAAAAAAATTTAGAGTTAAATGAACTTGGCTGTTGGGATTTTAAGAAACGAGTCTTGCTGGGTGATTCCCTGGAGACTGGAGAAACTGTTAGCTAGATTTCGAAAGTGGTGCCTTTTCTGCTGTGGCAGGTATGGGGCAGGTATGGGGTTCCTGTGAGGGGCACTTGTGTGTACATGGTATGTGCAGGGTTGTGGGTGTGGGCGAGTGTGGCCCTCTCCTTTGGGGCCCAGGTCCAATGTGGAGTCTCGTCCTTTGTGCAACCGATTGGAGCATGGGCTTTGCGGGCATTACTGTGGCTTCCGGGGAACTAGTGAGTGTAGCTGCAGGCGTCTGAAGACATTTACTAATATTGCTGTGCGTGTTAACAGAAATGCTTAGAATGTGTGGTTTTAGGTCAAGCTATCATGAATGATAGGCTTGTTGGTTATTGCCCTTTGAATTTACCATTCCCAAGGTATTTTTACTTTACATCTGCCCTTCCAGTAGCCATCGACTAGTTAACCTGGTGGTAGCTTGCCCCACTGGATTGCCTGTTCATATTGGTGGGTAGAATCTAAAAGGTCCCATCGTTTCTGTTACTTCAGCTAACTTTCTCATAGACTCTGATTCCAGTCTAATACTGTCAGCATTTTGCAAATGTCAGATCAAAGGAATTGACCAAATTCATGGAGCCGAAATGTCACTCATTATTCTGATTCTTAAGCTCAGGATTCTTTTCAGACTTCAGCTACCTGTGACCGTGGGTGAAATAGTGTCCTAGAAGGAGTTTTGGTGTAGGTGACTAACATGTCGCTTTCTTTTCTAACTTTTCAGTTATTCGGCAGAGAAGAGAAGCGGACGCTGCGTTGTTTTCAGAGCTCCACAGAAAGCTTCACTCACAGGTAGCGTGCACTCCACTACCCGTGAGGCTGTCGGGCTGGTTTGGGGATGTGGGGACTTTTTTTTGTGGGATCACATTAAACCTTTCTGTGCTGAGTAGTGGATCTTCATTGTAGATTGTGTTTGCTTTTGAAGAGATTTTCGAGATTAAAAGTAGGTTTGAGCTGGATTTAATGGGAAATTGCTTATGAAGGTGGAGGAAGCTACATTGGGAAAGCAACCAGAATGAGGTAGCCCTCAGTTCGTGTGACGGAAGGCTGCGCATGCGGTAGGAAGCTGGTAGAAACCTCGACTCGGCTGCATGTAAGGTGACAGCTCGACTTCTCCGTTATTATTCCTCAGGCCCTAATTTGTGCTATTGTAGTGAATGACCTAAAACAGTTCTGATTTTGAACATTTTGTGATTGATTGTTGATGACTTGGCCACACGTGTTTTTCTGACCTGTTATTTTTGGAGAAGACGCTGCCCTTCAGGACACCAATAAATTCACTGAATTACAGGGTGAGAGCTTGGTCCATCTGTCTCCCTCCTGCCGCAGAGAAGAACGTGAAATCCCAAGTTCCGTGCTTTGCTCATCCAGTACTGAGTTCGCGGTACAGCGATCAAAATCCCCGAGTTGTGCCTAAGGCTGCTAGTGATTAAACTCTTAACTCTTCCAAGTTTTTCTCCTCCTTTCTAACTTAAAATGGTTGTTTTCCAAAACTTTGTTTGGAACACTGAGTGCTTATTCCTGAGCAGTGTGGTGAAGCAGAGCTGGCTTCCTAGGGCTCTCGCCCCCAGAAGCAGCGCGTGGTTCGGCCGGTGGCTGACACGGGATGAACAATGTGAGGACACGATAGTACAGCGCTAGTAATTAACCAGATGAGGAACATACGTGCAGATGAACAGCCGGCCCATCTTTGTGCTAAAACATCCAGTTCTTGGTTTCCCTGTTCTGTCCTCTCTCCTCACTGGGTACCCTTCTCAGCAGTGCATGCCGTGCGAGGTGTGGCGGGGGGCTGCAGGTGAGGTCTGGGCAGGATCGGGGAGGTGATGGAGGCCTGTGGTGCAGTGTGGAGTGGTCGGGGAAGGGGTCCCAGTGGTCCTGGGCTGCAGTCTTCAGTGTGGTTGACGGAGCTGTGGACAGAGGAGGATGGCTGTCTGGGGGAGGGCAGCCCGTGCCTTGTGGAGGGCGCCGGGAGAAGGGCAGGCATGAGGGGGTGGCGTGGGCAGCGGTGAGGGTCTTGGAGGAGGTGAACCTTGGCGGGCGGGGTATGGACGCTGGAAGAAGCTAGGTGTCTAACTGCTTCACAGACCCACTTGTGTGGGTGTTCCTCCAGATCTTACAGTGCCCTGGCGTGCATTCTGACATTTAGAATTCGATACGTGCGTACATTTAAAGTCTTGAGTCTGAATCAAGGTCCTTAGATTTCAAAATCTAAAATAATGGGGTCTGAAGTGGTTTAGAAGCATTGAAACGTCTGTGATGCTGGAGTCGTTCAGCCCGCTTGCCCCAGCAGATCTCTTTCTCCACCCTTCCCTGCCCTGCTTTGGGCTCGGGATGGCCCCCCTGGGGCTCCCTTGTCCCTTCTCTGCCCTGCTTCGGGGTGTCTTCACTCAGAACTGATGGGGCGGGAGGGGAGTGAGGCCAAGCCGCCCTCCTCCTGACAGGCAGTGGCTTGGCAGTGGCTCTGCTGTGCCGCTGGGCCCCGCGGACCGTTCCTCTGCCCGCGCCCTGCACCCCCGGCTCATTCGCTCTGGTGGCCCATCTCCTCCCTGGTCCCTCAGGCCTCCATCCTGGCCGTGGTCCCTGCCGGCGTTGTGCCGTCCTGTTTCCCTGGTCCGTCCACGCCTCTGCGCAGTCCCTCTGTCAGACGCTCTCCAGGCCCAGCCTGCGTGTTTACATACCTGTTCTTATGGTAAAAGAATACTGCCTCCTCCTTTAAAAATGCCATTTGCTGATTGTTTTTGGTGTATGGTTTTGTTTGGATTTGGAATTTTCTCTGCTCTCCACCCCATAAATTGTCCTTATTTTTCTAAAGCAAGAACTGAGGCTCTAACCCAGAACTCGCTGCCCAGAGGGACCTCCCGTTGCCTTCCTGATGCCTTCTGGGCATCTCTACGCACATGCCCCTCAGGAAACTCCCACAAGGCCTTGCAGCTTGACATTCTCAGAACTGAAAGTAGCATTTTTTGTCTTTTTCCATACTCCAGGCATCCGTTCACATGCACCCACGCACACCCCTGCCCTTCCCCATTTTCTGGTGAATGATGACATTGTTCAAGTGCCAAAAGCTGGAAACCCGAATGTCACGTTGACTCCACCACTCTCCCCAAATTCGCTCTGTCCCCAAGCCTTATTAATTGTTCTCTCAAGCATGCCTCTCTCCTGTGCCATCTGGAGTCCGGCGCCCTGCGGTTGGCCTCCCAGTGCACGGCTTGGTGATTTTGGTAGGGGAGTTAGGTGCTCACCTTTGCTTCTGCCCACGTCCCAGAGTGGTGGTGAGGGTGCAGGAGGAGGCATGTGGGAGGGCGTCCATCCCACGGGGCCCTCCTTTCCACGGCAGCAACGGGAGCTCATCTGCCTCCAACCCTTCAGGGAGACGGGAGGCCGGAGGATGGGCTTCGGCCCTCGGTGCTGCACCCGAGGGGTCACCTAGCCCTGGGAGCCCGGGACCTGCTCACAGGGGACTGTGAAGGTTCCCTGGGTGGGTCCCCAGTCACCAAATGCCAGCTGGCCCTTGGCCCTTTCCTCCCGAATGACTGCGTCTCCTTTTGTGTCCTCTGCAGTCCAGCCTCCTGGGCCTGGCCGCAGGTGCAGTCACACCTTCAGGGGCTCCCTGTGGTCAGTCTTTCTGGTCCCGCACGTGAGACCCCTCTGACCTGATGCTTCATTCCGTTTTCCGTTCCGTCTCATGCGTGGCTGTGGCCAGGTGTACCTGTCTTCATTCCCTAAAATACATTTCCTTCCGTGCCTGCCCCTTCCTGTGCGTGTGCTCCGCCCACCCTTCTCGAAGACCCCATCCTCTCTGGGGGTCCTTTCATCAGCCTGGGCCACTTGAGTGACCCTCCTCTCTCTGAAATGTCCCGTACCTACCAAAGTGTGTTTGCTCATTTGTCTGTTTGCTGTCTGTTTGTTGGGGTCTCTTTGTTCCCCGTGTTGTGCTAGCTGGGCAGTTTATCATTTCTGGAAAATTGTGTGTAATTCAGATTTTTAAAGTTAGACCATAATTTAAATACCTGAGATAAACTTTTTCTTTAAAGAAACTTTCAAGGAATATTCTCTATAATGAGGACCTTGTGTAAAGTAAGCAGCCATCCCATAATGTGTTTTGTAAATAAAGTTATTTTTGTATTCTAGCGTGTGCGTCCCAGAGGTAAGGCTGTGAGAAGAGAGTAGAAACGCTCTGCAAACTCGAGTTTGCACGTGACTGGAGGGTGGGCTGTTGTCAGGGCTGTGAGTCAGGGCGGAGCAGTAGACAGTCCATTCAATCCGTGTGCTAATTACCCAGAAAACTGGGGTTTCTTGTCGACCACTCTTACTTTGGAACCTCGAGTTAGGTGTGCAGCATGCCGACTTACATCGTGTGCTTTACAATTTCTCTTTTTTTTCTTTCTTTAATCCTCTATGGCCTACACGGGACTTTGGTAAAAGGGGAAAAAAGCGTTCACCTATTTTATGATGGCATTTGTCTTAAAACGACCATGTTTAGGAAGTTGGTTATTCTAAGAATTATTTTAAGGGGAAATGCTATTATTCAGGAATAGGGTAGTTTAAAAACATGTTCTCATTGGGGACTTTGGAGTTAGTTTTCAGCGGGTGAAATGATCCAAGGGTAATGACCTCTTGAGAATAGGGTTTGTAGCTTTGTAATGGGTGGCACTGTTTGCAATACCTGAAAAATGAACAAATTTAGATATGCTGTTACCGTGTGAATGTATTTATTTTTTTGGTTTTGATTAACTTCTGTGTACCAAGTACAGTTCTACATTTAATTTTTATTTTATTTTATCTTACTATGTTTTTAATTTACATCCATGTTAGTTAACGTATGGTGTAATGATGATTTCAGGAGTAGAGTTGAGTGACACATCACTTACATACAACACCCAGTGCTACCATGTGGCTTTTAAAATACATTTCCGTTTTGGAAATAAGGATAATTGAGGAGAAAGTTACATGAAACTGGAGAGCAGTACAAAGTTATTCTGTTAATGTTTTCTTTTTAAACAGGGAGTTTTGAAAAATAAATGGTCAATTCTCTACCTCTTGCTCAGCCTTAGTGAGGATCCACGCAAGCAGCCAAACAAGGTGAGAGAGAGGCTGTCCTCACAGCCAGCGCCCTTCGCGAAGCAGCTTCTGTCTTGTCGGCACAGCCATGCCCAATCGTGACAGGAATTGGCTTCTGTACTTAAGAAAATAGTAACTTGTCTGGTTGATTTTGTTTTCTTTCTTTCTTCCTTTCTTTCTTTCTTTCTTTCTTTCTTTCTTTCTTTCTTTCTTTCTTTCTTTCTTCTTTCTTTCTTTCTTTCTTTCTTTTTTCTTTCTTTCTTTCTTTCTTTCTTTCTCTCTCTCTCTCTCTCTCTCTCTCTCTCTCTCTCTCTCTTTCTTTCGTCAGTGCACTGCTTTTCCTTAAGGTGTTTTCCAGGGTTGTTATTACCTCAAATACAACAGTGTCCCAGGGATGCCGGGGGGCTCAGTCGGTTAGGCATCCGACTCCTGATCTCGTCTCAGGTCATGATCTCACGGTTCGTGAGTTCGAACCCTGCGTCCTTTGCACTGACAGTACGGAGCCTGCTTGGGAGTCTCTCCCGCCCTCTCATGCTCTCTCGCTCACTCTCGCAAAATAAATTTTTTAAGAACAGTACCAAATCAATTACAGAAAGAACTAAAACTTGCGTATAAATCATCTCTGTTGATTTAGGAAGTGTTCTGTGATTTCATATCTCTCTATTCTTTTCAGGTCTCCAGTTATGCTGCGTTATTTGCTCAAGCGTTGCCGAGAGATGCGCACTCGACTCCCTACTACTACGCCAGGCCGCAGACGCTCCCGCTGAACTACCAGGACCGCGGCACACAGTCGGCACAGAGCTCGGGCAGCGTGGGGAGCAGCGGCATCAGCAGTATTGGCGTGTACGCCCTGAATGGCCCGACCCCACCGCCACAGTCTCTCCTGCCGGGGTGAGTCGGGCTCGCGGGCATAGGCTGCTTATCAGCAGTAGAAATAGCAGAATCCTCAGGTTTGTAGGAAGGCATTTTGTGTGTTCACTGAAACTATCTTTAGGGCCTCTATGTGCCAGAAATGTTCCAGGCACTGTGTCTGATATGCTTTCTCCTAGGATTTTATTCTTCCCCAAAACTCTTGTTTCACATGGGAATTCTTCCCACTTCTAGTCATGGTTGACTGTAATGATTTTTGGCCAAACCTTTCCCTGTTAATGCAAGTGCATATTAGTGAAGGCCCCCGTTCAGAAGCGTAATAGGACGGGCCTTTCATTTGGTAACTGACTGACATTTTCCTTGTGGTGTTCCCATTTTTATCTCTCAGTGAATATTGTCTGCTTTACTGGTCTATGCTATTTTCTTTATTAAATTATTTAAAAAATAAGTAAACTAAAATAAAGTTGTCTCGTCCTCAAGTGCTGTTATCTTCAAACTGAGAATTGTGGCACTCACGGATTAAGAGGAGGGGCTCTGGGAGCGCATGTTCAACATGCCATCAGCTCTCCCTTTTCCAGGAGATGCAGAGTTTGTGGTTGAGAGAAAAGCAGTGGCTAATACAGTAGTGGACTTGGAAATTTGCTTTTCTTTATCTTTTTGTATATTTCTACACATGGCTCGATCCTGGAAATCACATTAGAGCAGACTGTTACAAAGTGGGTACTTTTCCAGAACAGTGACTAAAGAGATTTACAGTCATGTGTGTTCCACGTGAGCATAATACTAATCGTGTGACATAAGTACACTCGTGTTCAAGTGCACCACACGTGCGTTGTAAGTGGAATGTGGTGTTCTGGAAAGACAGTGCAACATATTCTACAGATTTAATCTCTGACTTGTATTCTGGCTAAAAGAGTAAACTAAATAGACTGTCATTTTTACCTTACAATTTGAAGAAAACAGCAAAAACAAAGCACTGTATAGAGGACTTTGAACTGAAATGGTCCCTTAGAATTTTTCTCTGAAATTTAGAACTGTATTGAAAGTCCTAGTTTAACAAGTGTTGTTGATGACTTTTTCCCCATGAAAATAGAGAAGAGGGAGGGCTGTTTTTGGGGTCTTCTTTCCTGTGTCACTTCATTAGTGGTTGCAGATGGGCCCAGCAGTATTGCTCTGGTACTGAATCTGAGTTCTGCCCCTTAGGAGCAGTAGTGCTGTTGAGATTTTCATTTTTGTGTTGGGTTCCCGGGAAATGACATTTCATTACACTTGTCAAAACACACGTCCTGAGAAGTCAGCTGTTCAGAGACCAGCTCTGACACGTTCTCGAAGTTGTCACAGGCCGTCTTGACCTTTTTACTCTTGCCTTGGACTTGATGTTTGTGTATGTTTGAAATTAATTTGCAAATTATGATACTTCTTTTCGTGTCGAACACCGTGAAGGCTGGGAGACAAGCGAGGATATAGAAGGATGGTCCTCCAGAGTTTAAATTGCTGTGCCCTGCAAGTGCTGAGTGAATGAAAGGTGTTAAGTTCAAGTTCAAAGTTAAAATTAGTCGTGAATTTCATTGGTTTTAGATGGGTCATGTATGTTATGTGCTTGTGAAGAAAAGTCAAGTAGATTTTGGTCTTTAGGCTGAGAAATATGTGGGAGGTGCCAGTGAGAGCCTGAATGGCAGCCTAAACATCCCAAAGAGGCCTTGGACTGGCCGGTGGATGGATTCTGGTAGGGCGATGTCATGCGTCTAGCTCAGATTTCTAGCATGTAACTCAATATAGGAATTTTAGGAACATTTCCAGCAGTGTGTTGTGTTTCAAATGAATGGTCTGCGTGTTTGGAGGTAGGAAATGCTCTCTCCTTCTTTTAGACAGCCTCATCACACTCCTGGAGTTGGAGACTGTCTTCGGCAGCAGTTGGGGTCACGTCTTGCATGGACTTTAACTGCAAACCAGCCTTCTTCACAAACCACTACCTCAAAAGGTCTCCCAAACACTGTTTCTCGCAACGTGACAAGACCAAGGAGGGAAGGGGATGCCAGTGGTGAGTAAGGATAGATCCTAACATGGGTTTTCTTTGCAATCTAGATTTTGTGCTTCCCGTGTTTGAAAACACTGTCGAGGCCCTGCTTACAACCATTGAGGGCCGGCTTGTTCTCATGATGAGAACTACAGAGTCCTAAGTATGGTCCGTGATGCCTCAGCAAGTCGGGCAGTGCCTGGGACATTGGAGAAACGCACTGAAGATTTATTTGATGGTTAAACAGACACCTCGCTGAGAGTTTCAGAGCTCTGCTAGATCGTAAAAGAAAGTTTGCATTTCTTTCCCAAGAGCCCTTCAAATAGCAGTGTTTGGAATGCTTCCGAGAATAGAGGAATGGGCTTCGTTGTTGGCTCATAATCCGCAGATTCTATAATCCCTCCTGCCACCCTCCTGCCTGTTCCCCCCGCTGCTCTCTGTTCTTGTGCAGAATGTGAGGACCAGGTGCGTCTTGTGTGGACCTGGGAACACAGCCCAGAGTGCACAGCCCGGCCCGTGCAGCCACACTTCCTACCTGGGTCCGTCATGTAACCCTGACAGCTGGGGGGGGGGGGGGGACGGGGGACGACACTGTGACTGGGCGGCTGGCTTCCAGACAGCGAGAGTGCCCCTCACTGCTCCTCCTTGTTTGCTGTGACTCCTGGCCCCTACCAGGGCCTTCAAGCCTGCGTGGCACACACAGCTCACAGATAAAAGGACTTCACAGTGTACTTGATCAGTCCCAAAGAGCAGGAGAGGAGGTGCAAAGGAAGAAAGAACAGGCAATAAATAGGAAACATACTGCAATGCAGGGAGTTTAAATCAAACACGTCTGTAGTCACATTAAATGTGTATAGATTAGACAATTCATTTAGTTTTTAAAAAATTACATTTAGACCATTATGTACTGCTTGAAAGAGATATATTCCAAATATAGAGACACAAATAGTTTGGCAGTAAATGGATGGAAACACGCATCTTGTATTTAACCATGGAAGACAGGCTGCTCCCTCACTGTCAGAGTAGACGCCGTAGGAGTGTCATCAGGGCAGAGGGATGTTTCCTAACAGGGAAAGGGTCAGTTCTTCAGGAAGGAATAATGCTCCTAAATGTGTATTCACCTACCAACAGCTTCAGATGCACAGTGGAAAACCAACAGACCTACAAAGAAAACAGACCCACAATTACAGTTGGATATTTCAATTTCTCTCTCTTAGTAACTGATGGAAAAGGCAGACAAAGTAGTCAGTAACGACAGGTAGATAACATTTGAACAACTTTGCCTGTAGTTTGGTGGCGTTGATATTTATGTAATATTATCCCCACAACTGAAGTACGTACCTGTCCTTACCTTCTGACTCACTACCCTGGTTCTGGGAGTGCTGGGCCCTGACTGTGTACTCATTACATTTTTCCTCCCACCGATGTCTTGGGTTTCTGAGCATTGCCTCTTTGTCGTTGAGTAACACCTAAATTCTGACTTAGCTTTTGTTCCAAAGTTTATGGAAATCATAACTTTTCTATCGTATTCGCTTCTTTTTATGTGATTGGGTATGGAACCAAGTTCATACTCATGCCGTGGAATAAATTTTCACAAACGCCGTCTATGAAATAATTACCCATCCCTTTGTGATTGGTTGTGAAATCGGCTTCACGCCACAATGCGGAGCCCAGTGCGAGGCTTGAACTCATGACTGTGAGGTCAAGACTGGAACGGAGATCAAGAGTTGGACACTTAACCAACTGAGCCACCCAGGCACCCCTGCTTTTTTTAAAAATTTCTAAAGACTTTTTGTATAACAAATTCTATGATCTCCATATCTTTTTGAGAAAACTCTTGGTTTTTAGGACTTCATACTTTTTCCATCTTAAGCTCATTTTTTTTAATTTTAAAATTTTCTCCTGGTTGAAACACGTAATGTAAAACTAGGTGTGGTATAAAATAGATTCCATCTTAAAATGTGTTGTTCAGTAATTCCTCTTACAAAACCCATGTTTCAGGTGCTGGGGAAGTTACGGAGGCGGCCCTCGTGCGGGACATTGTGTACGTCTTCCAGGGCATAGATGGCAAGCACGTCAAGATGGACAGCGTGGAGAACCGCTACAAAGTGGAGGCGAAGGTACAGTTACCGGCCCCCCGTGTGAGGTGTGAGGTGTTCAGGCAGGAAAGACGGGTGTCGGTACAGCCGGCCGGGAGCTGTTAACCTGTAGGGGCGACAGGTGCACTTGGGGTACTGGACCCCCAGAGCCGGTGTGCCGGTTGGGCACACGGGTCTGCCTCCCCGCGGGCTTGTGGCTCTGGTGCTTTTGCTGAGACCTTGCTTGCTTCTCCTTCTGTGTCTTCTCGTGTTCACGGATGCAGCCACCCACGAGCTGACTCCTGCTCTTGGTGATGGTGGTGTTGAGGCACCCGAGGGGCGGGTACCACTCGGCATCTCTGCCGTTGGGACACCATTCCTGATAAGGTGCCTCCACTTGCCTGCTTTCCCCTTCTGGAACCTCCTTCCCCACGGCCCTTTCGTGTTGATGTCGTGGTCTTTTGCAAGTCCCGGCCGTTCTAGGACGTGGCTGACGTCACAGGGCCCCTGCCGTGCTGGGGAGCTGGCCAGCTACATCTCGGGGTGATGCTGCTTGAGCCTTACACTTGCGGAGAGAGGTTCTACTTCCCTTCCTTGCTGGCACCTGCCGCCCTCGTTTCCCAGACTCTCATTGTTCTGTCTTGGTGGTGGTGCATTCGTTACTTGTAAGTGCCATGTGTTGCGGCCTAAGCATTAGGATACTAAAAGTGCAAATGGTTTAGAAAAGCAATTGAAATTCTACTGTTAATTTTTAACTCTTGCTATATTTACTTTTTAGGCAAACCTAAGTAAATCTTTGAGGGATACGACAGTCAGACTTGCTGAGTTGGGATGGTTGCATAACAAAATCAGAAAATACACTGACCAGAGGAGTCTAGACCGTTCGTTTGGACTTGTGGGTCAGGTATGTTTGTTGTTACCACACCATTTAGGATGTCTTCATTTTGGGGAGTGCTTAGTCTACCTAAAATCTTACTATGAAAGTAATTCTTGAAAAGAGGGTTCTTTTTAAGTAAGGACGTTTTGATACTGCAACACTGGAGCCATCCTGGTCCACTCGAGAAAATAGAGACCACGGTGAGTATTGACAGAGATAACCCAGTACCACACATGGTTCACGGTAGCTGTTGGTGGAGTGTGAGCACAGAATACATAAATGCATTAAAATAAACCTGCAGATGACTGACGGTGTATCACTTTAAGATACTCAGAACAGTGTGGAGCCTGATATTTAAAGAGAAGAGGTTTTATCCTTTGCAGGTTCTTTCCACTGAGGTCCCTGGGTTTACATTCTAGGGTCCATTCTAGAAAGTTTTTGTCACAGGACTGTGTGATGGTCTTTCTTACAGATTCTGGTTTGACGTCTTTTTAGTATTTAAAAAAAAAATTTATTTGAGAGAGAAACAGAGTGTGAGCGGGGGAGGGGCAGAGAGCGAGGGAGACACGGAGTCGGAAACAGGCTCCAGGCTCTGAGCTGTCAGCACAGAGCCCGACGCAGGACTTGAACTCAGGAACTGAGAGATCATGACCTGAGTTGAGGTCGGTTGCTCAACCGGTTGAGCCACCCAGGCGCCCCTCACCTTTTCTGTATTTAAGATCCTAGAAATACAAAGAAGTTTTTAATAATATGGGTGTGGAAAATGAGCGGTACAAACAACACTGAAAAACTGGGAGAAACTGGCATGGAGTTGCCAGTTTTTAAATTCTAATTAAAAACAGAAAATTACATTTTTAAAAATGTTCTATTTATTTCTGAGAGAAAGAGTGTGAATGCAGAGAGTGAGGGAGAGAAAGAATCCCAAGCAGGCCCTGCACAGTCAATACAGAGCCCTACTCGGGGCTTGAACTCAGAAACCTTGAGATCATGACCTGAGCTGAGCTGAAATCAAGAGTCCGACGAACCCCTCAGGTGCCCCCGAGAAAATGACATTTTAACTGTAAAGATTTAGAGGGGATATAATATTAAAAGATTATTGTCAAAGTGAATATACGTTTAGCTGTAATCTGATTTTCCAACTGCAAAGCTCGTGCTGGGGGAGAACACCCCCCTCGTGGGATGAACTATGGCCATGCTGGTGGGTAAAGCTGCCGGCAGGCCCCTGGCAGAAGCAGAACTTAAACCAGCAGAACGTACCAGTCATGGTCCAGCGCTGAGCCTGTGGCGATCAGATGCGCTGGCGCGTGAGGGCTGTGCTGTGTGTTCACGACGCCTGCTTTTTCCCACGCAGAGCTTTTGCGCGGCCTTGCATCAGGAACTGAAGGAATACTACCGATTGCTGTCTGTCTTACATTCCCAGGTAATGCTTTGCTTGTATTTTAATTTCTTCATGATTTGCCATCATACAAAATTGCAACTATATAGAGCTTTTAAGTTTCTTTGTAATTACTTTTAAAAGATAAAAACGTTTGCTAATGCTGTTCGTGAGGTCTCGATACCCATGGAGTTTCAGTGTATTCGAGAGGCAATTAATGCTGATTTTCAGAATTCTGTCTACCATTTCACTTGATCTTAGCCAAGAGGCTGAGAAGTGATCTACCATTTCAACCGATGACTAGTGGCTTGAAGAAACTATTGTTCTCTGAGGGGACCTGTCGCTTCGTTTTATGAGAATAATCCGCTCCCCATGCTGACTTCCGTGGATTAAGAAATGGTGGACATATTTGGTGACTCGTGTTTACATGTTACGTCTTTGTTGTTTTTCAGCTACAGTTAGAGGATGATCAGGGGGTGAACTTGGGCCTTGAGAGTAGCTTGACGCTCCGGCGCCTCCTGGTTTGGACGTACGACCCCAAGATAAGACTGAAGACTCTCGCGGCCCTAGTGGACCACTGCCAAGGTTGTTTTGAGTCTCGTGGACCTGCTTTATTTCAAAGCAGGTTTTAGAGAATTTCATCTGCGGTCATTTGCGTGCCTGCTCTCGTGTATCCTTGACAGCCATAAATGTGCAGATTATGTACAAGTGTGTAGATCACTTATAGGGAAAGTCACCAGTTGCTGACATGGCCCCATATTTATGTTTGTGGAAGCTTAGTAGTTCATTGAAATGAGGGAAGAAAGGAGAGGGTGTCTAGTTTGTAAGCATTTTGTGGTCCTTGGTGTTGTAACTGTTCATCTCTAAGCCCCTTTTACTTGTCTCTGGCCCAGCAGCCTTCCCTGGGGGTTTCCTCCTCCCGAGGTTACGGCCCAGGTCTGGGTCCACAAGCTAGGTGTTACAAGTCCTCCAGTTTGCCTGTGTGGGTGGGGCCTCTCCCAGGCTCTGGCTCTGTATTTCTACCTGCCTTCTGAACATTTTTTCTCTCTGTTGGAGCTACCTTGGCCAAGAACCTCTTTGTCTTTTCTTCTCTGTAATGCTGGGGCGTCAATGGCCTCCTCTTAGGATTGTGAGAACTGAGTGAGGTGGGAGAAGCTGAGGGTCCGCCCCTAGGTCATGGCCCTGTGTCCGCTGCCACCCTCTTCTGTCTGTGTGAGCACAGGGGCCGGGACTCCAGCATGTGTGGTCTGAGCTCGCCAAGCTGTCCGTGCCCTGCCTCCTCTACTTCCTGCCACCTCCCCTCAAAAAGAGAAAGCAGTCAGGCAAAATATGTGTCTTCTCCCCCCCCATGTGGTTTCCTTCTAGACTCTTCCTCTGTCTCTCTCCCCAGTCCCCGCCCCTTTCTGTGTGCACTGAGTCCCTCGTGTCCTGGACCTCCAGCTCCTTCTGACATCTCTGCCCCTCCCTCGGGCAGCTGTGTGTGCTCCTGCCAGGAGCATCTCAGTAACATCGGGTCACATTAGACCTTCCTGAAAATCTTTCAGCAACCTAATCAAATCCTGAATTCTTACCGTAAGAAACTTTCTGTGTGTGTGTTTTGGGGCCTGATATTTGCCACTGCCAGTGCTTCATCCTGAGCTGTGCTCCCCAGGCCCGGGACTCTTCACCGTGGCAGGATTTTTCAGAATGGGAGTTCTAGCCACTTAATGGGGTTGTAAGATGAGTTTGGTGAGCCGAGACTAGCGTGTTGTACTAAAGGAGGAAAGGAAGAAAATAGGAAGCATTAAAGTGCAAGTACTGTTTTGTAAAACTTTCATATTTTCTATGTGTTTATATCCCTGACTACAGTATAAAGTGTGAGTCTTAATGCGTGTCTTGGTCAGAAGAGGTGACAATTCATGTTCCAGCTTGAGTAACGAGTCAGGGGTGTTGCTCTTGAAAAACCCCACAGCGGCTACGCAGAGGTAGGGGAGTGCCTTGCTCTGACTCGTGAAGCCTGGGGCAGGCTGGTGCTCTCTCTGTTCCTCAACACGTTAACTGCCACTCCTCAGTCCCAGATGGTAGCCAGGGAACACTGCATCTCGATGACCTGGTCTCTGCCGGGAGTGTAATTCGGGTGTTTTGCATGTGTCCCCCAGGGAGGAAAGGAGGTGAGCTGGCCTCTGCTGTCCACGCGTACACGAAGACGGGGGACCCGTACGTGAGGTCCCTGGTGCAGCACATTCTCAGCTTAGTGTCACATCCCGTGCTGAGTTTCCTGTACCGCTGGATATACGACGGGGAGCTCGAGGACACGTACCACGAAGTAAGGAGCGCCATTCGAGTCTCCGGCTACTCTCTTGAGTTTTTCTCCCTGGGAACTGTTTCCTCTCGACTGTAATGCCACCGCACTGCACGAATGCCGTGCGTGTTTTGTGCGGTGCTTTGAAAACCAGTTACTTCTGAGCGACAGAGCCGCCTGGGGTCCGTCGGAGATTATCATCCCAGTTTTAATGGTGGGAAAGTCAGAAGGCCAAATCCCCTGGCCAGGTTTGCGGCAAAGCCAGACCTAGGTGTCACGTGTTAGTCCTCGTGTGGTGCAGTATCGCACGCTCTATCACTTTGCAAGGTCACTTACTGAGGCCCTGGCACTTTTAATGGGTGTGTGTGCTGCGTGCCTGTTGGAAGCACAGTTGGTTCTGCCATGAGGCGGCATGTGTGCTCCTAAAAGCCACTGTGCTGTGCAAGTCACACAGCACAAACCATAGGTCCTCTGACAAAGAGTGGAATGAGGGGCTGCACCCTCAAAACCTCGGGGACATCACATTAGGAAAGGACAGGAACTTCACAGAAGTTGTAGTGCTGTCAGCACATGTTCAGTGGTTAAGCCCTCTGTGCATCCTAGAGTTTTTTCTTTAACATTTATTTTTGAGAGAGAGAGCGAGAGCACACAAGCAGTGGAGGGGCAGAGAGAGACACACACAGAATCCGAAGCAGGCTCCAGGCTCCAAGCTGTCGGTACAGAGCCCGACGCGGGGCTTGAACTCACGGACCATGAGATCATGACCTGAGCCGAAGTCGGACACTTCACTGACTGAGCCCACCAGGTGCCCCAGCCCTCCGTACATTCTAGAGTGAGCATGGCATTTACACTGTAGACGCCCTGATGTGGGCTTGTGGGTGTGGGGCTCACCTGCGGTGGAGCAGAAGGCTGGGCTCCTGTTTTCACCTAGTTTTTTGTGTTTTTTTTTAATTATTTTTTTTTAATTTTTTTTTTCAACGTTTATTTATTTTTGGGACAGAGAGAGACAGAGCATGAACGGGGGAGGGGCAGAGAGAGAGGGAGACACAGAATCGGAAACAGGCTCCAGGCTCTGAGCCATCAGCCCAGAGCCCGACACGGGGCTCGAACTCACGGACCGCAAGATCGTGACCTGGCTGAAGTCGGACGCTTAACCGACTGCGCCACCCAGGCGCCCCAACACCTAGTTTTTTGTGGATGAACTTGATGTGAACAGTCATGAAATTCGTGTTATGGTCCCGTTGTTTCCTCATAGACCAGTTGTGCTGGGACCAGTGGCTTTTTAAACCAGCATGGTGGCAGATCCGACTGTCGAGAGTGGTTTTGCAGAGCCTCTGGTGCACACGGGCAGCACCTAAGGTGCAGGTGTTGTGTGGGTTGCTCCGTGTGGGCTGTAGCTCCTGCTGTGGCTGCGTTAGAGTCGTCCTTTGTTACTGTGTGTGGGAAAGGTGGACATCCACTTTGTGTGTAGTGTCTTGTACCGACGGATGGTCTTCATAGTTGTACACCTTTTGAATGTCATTGAAAACAACACCCTTTCATGTGTCTCCCTGTGCATACATACGAGTTCCTCTGAGGTCGGTCCTGCGAAGTGGGATGGCTGGCTGTTGGGGAGCGAGCGCAGTCTTTTAGTTTTGATCCTGCCCTTCCCGGCTCTGGAGCGGTCCTGCCAGGCCACCCCGCAGTCGGCCTTCCGTGGGTCCCCCTTCTCCAGCTTGGTCAGTGCTCCTGTCACTCAGTTCTATTGAAGGTTTTTACTCTAATGTGTGAGGTGCGGTGTCTTGGAGGCATCCTACTGCTTCCTAGTGAGGTTGACCAGCTTTTCATGTTTGTTATTTTTATTCTACCAATTGCTGGGCCTGTTCTTTGCCCGCTTTTCTGGTGGATTTGTCTGTCTTTCTAGACTTGAGTCATGGCGTGGTTTTATACATTTGGATATCTTGTGTCTGTGGTTGTTCTTTTTTTTTTAATATTTATTTTTGAGAGACAGACAGAGACAGAGCATGAACCGGGGAGGGGCAGAGAGAGAGGGAGACACAGAATCCAAAGCAGGATCCAGGCTCCGAGCTGTCAGCCCAGAGCCCAACATGGGGCTCGAACTCACGAACCCTGGGATCATGACCTGAGCTGAAAAGAAGAGTCGGAAGCTTAACTGATTGAGCCCCCCAGGTGCCTCTGGGTGATACTGACCTTTTAAACAGCTGGTGACCAGTTGACTTGATGAAGCTGATTTTCTTCAGAGTTTGGGACAGGAATTGCAGTTCTGGTCCTATTGTGATATATATAAAATTGTTGTCAAGTAAAACAAAAGTTAAAGCCACAAACTGGTTAATTATCTTTTTAAAATTTAGAACCTAATTTCTGATTTGCAGTGCTTTTGTCTTTTTTTTTTTTTTTTTTTTTTGAGAATAATTTAGTTTGCAGTTTCTAGCAACTGGGTTTTTAAAGTAGTCCTTAAGTACACCACTAATTCACTGTGTGCGTCTGTGTTTTCAGAATCGTCCCTAAAAGTACCACCAGTTCGTTATTGATTGTCTGACCTGTGTGTGATCTGGGCCTATTTATAATTGTGGGGCCGGAGAATTGGGCCTTGACTTGCAGATTGATTTTCCTCTAGACTGTTTTCTTTTCTATTTTTGGACATTGATTCACTGAGGTAAGGCAAAAAAGCAAACTCTCCAAGACTGGGATAGCTTCACTTTGGGATACTTACTTTGAAGAAGTCTTGTCGCCCAGAATATGTGTAAGGCAAACCTTAGGTTTTATGTATTTAAGGATAAAATGCTAAGTAAACACCCTGTCTGTTGAATTCAGTGTTAGGTCATTAGCTCAAACGATCCCTTCAGCTTAATCTCAGATCTTGCCTCATAGATAAAGTTACTCTTTTTTTTTTGTAGGTATCATTAACACATTTTATTTATTTTTTTAATTTTAGTTTTTGAATTTACATCCAAATTAGTTAGTATGCAGTGCAACAATGATTTCAGGAGTAGATTCCTTAGTGCCCCTCCCCCATTTAGCCCATCCCCCCTCCCACAACTCCTCCAGTAACCCTCAGTTTGTTCTCCATATTTAAGAGTGTCTTATGTTTTGTCCCCCTCCATGTTTTTATATTATTTCTGCTTCCCTTCCCTTATGTTCATCTGTTTGGATCTTAAAGTCCTCATATGAGTGAAGTCATACGATATTTGTCTTTCTCTGACTGACTCATTTCACTTAGCATAATACCCTCCGGTTCTATCCACATAGTTGCAAATGGCAAGATTTCGTTCTTTTTGATTGCCGAGTAATACTCTAATATATGTATATATACCACTTCTTCTTTATCCATTCATCCATCGATGGACATTTGGGCTCTTTCCATACTTTGGCTATTGTTGATAGTGCTGCTATAAACATGGGGGTGCATGTGTCCCTTTGAAACAGCACACTTATATCCCTTGGATAAATTCCTAATAGTGCAGTTGTTGGGTCGTAGGGTAGTTCTATATTTAGTTTTTTGAGGAACCTCCATACTGTTTTCCAGAGTGGCTGCACCAGTTTGCATTCCCAGATAAAGTTATCCTTAAATGTTTTTTTGTTTTTTTTTGGTATAGTTTCAGACTTCTGGAAGAGTTGACAGAACTATAAAGCACTCTCAGGTACCCTTTCCTCAGATTACTTTGAATACTAACATTGCACTACAGTAAACTTCTCTTTTTTAAGGTTTTATATTTACTGATATTCCTACTCGGTGTCTGAGGTTAGAGAAGGCTTCAGGAAGTTCAGGATTTGTAAGTGTTCATTTGCCAGTTACTTTATACCCACATGGTCTTGTTTGCTTCACTAGTTCGGCTGCTGGGATTTCTCAAAAATGCACTGTGACTATAGAGCTAACATGAGTCCTTGATGTAAAATAGATTCTGCCCTTTGCTGCGTGCCTGCTGTTGGGTACCGCCGTGCCAGCAGGCAGCTCACAGCGTCTTACAGGGGCCTTGTTTTAACTCCCTGCCTCGTCGCTGTGCGGTGGGGCTCACCGGCCCAGGTTCTGGGGTCTGATGGCTTGGGTTTGACTGGTGGCTGCAGTTTGGAAAAGCTCTGAGTCCTGGGCGAGTGCTGTAGTCTCTGTGAGCCTTCCCTTGCACATCTTCCGTGCGTGCGTAATAGCAGCAGCCTCACAGGATTGTGCGTGTGTGTGCGGATGGAGTCAGGCAGGTAGTAAGCGCTCAGTGTGTTACTAGGTTACTTGCTGTTAATTTATGTAAGAAGAACCCTGGATATAATTTGAGTGCCCGCTGGCCCTGATATGTCTGTGGCCTTTCTCTTAATTGTGGTGTTCTTTGATTTCTCCTTTTTTCGTTGACCCATACATTTATAAATGTTCCTGACTCTGATTAAGTCTCTGACTAAATTTGGGAAGTTCTCTTTAATTCACTCTAAACAATATATTTACCATAAGAATTTGGTAGTTGAGACAACTGTGTTTTGTGTTTGATCCTTACACAATTAAAATTTGGGTATTTTTGTCTCTTCAATTCTAACATTGGTTAATTTCCCCTCAATTGTGTAATGAGTTATAACTTAGTTGTAAAATCATATTTCTTTAAGTGTATGGTTAACTGTAAGTAGCTACATGTGAGCCTTATGTAACCACTCATTTAAAAGTAGTTTATTAGGGACGTCTGGGTGGCTCAGTCAGTTGAGCGTCTGACTCTTGATTTTGGCTGAGGTCACGATCCCAGTGTTGTGGGACTGAGCCCTGTGTCAGGCTCCTCACTGAGCCTGGACCCTGCTTGGGATTCCCTCTCTCTCCCTCTGCTCCTGTCCCCACTCATGTGCTCACTCTCGAAAATAAAAGTAGTTTATTAAATATTTGCATAATGCAAGGAAATGCTACTTTCTTTTTTTTTTTAATTTTTTTTGCCCAATGAGTCAAACTGTATGATTTTTTCAATTATATTTGGATTTTATACGCTTTATGTTTTATACATTTAAAAAAAAAAATTTTTTTTAACGTTTATTTATTTTTTGAGAGACAGAGACAGAGCATGAGCGAGGGAGGGGACAGAGAGTGAGGGATTCACAGATTCTAAAGCAGGCTCCAGGCTCTGAACTGTCAGCACAGAGCCCAATGCGGGGCTCGAACCCACGGACTGTGAGATCATGACCTGAGCTGAAGTCGGACGCTCAACTGACTGAGCCACCCAGGTGCCCCAGGAAATGCTACTTTCTGTAATCAGAGAGAGCACAAAACCTGGATAAACAGAGATTGTAAAAAGGACCCAAAGTTGTTCTGGAGATGAAAAGTACAGTAACCGAAATGAAACAAATCAGTAGTGGGGCTCAGCAGCAGATTTGAGCAGGAAAAAGGAAACACGTGCCTTGAGGATAGACCCAACTGAGTTATCCCGCCGGAGGAGCAGGAAGAGAAGAGGAGAATGTCAAGGGTCTGAGAGACCCATGGCGCCGGGACGCGCAGGGGGCTCCCCAGACTCCAGTGGGACAGGTCGCCATGTCCGCAGGAGCCTTGTGATCGAGTCGTGGGAAGACAGAGTCCTAGGGAAACTCTGCATGGAGAAGGCCCTCGATTAGGTCAGCAGCTGCCCTCTCCTCAGAAACCACGGAGGCCGCGAGGCACTAGGATGTACACTCAAAATGCTGGAAGGAAAATCTGCCAGTCAGGAATTCTGTGTCCTGCAAAAACTCCACCTCAAAAATGGTGGAGAAATGAAGTCATTTGCAGAGAGTAAAACCTGAGACCTCGTAGAAATACTGACCGTTGACACGGAGTCTCGGAGCAGTAGGAATTTGGAACAGGCCTGTAACTCGTGAAGTGAGTCCGTAATCTCAAGCTTTCCAGTAAAGAGCCCAGGACTAGATGGCTTCACGGGTGAATTCTACCAAATATATAAAGTTAGCACTAGTTCTTTTCAAACTCTTCTAGGAAACTGAGGAAAGAATACTTGTTTTTACACATTTTATGAGGCTCATATTATTCTGATCCCAAAGCCAGACAACAACACAAAAAGACTACAGAACAGTATCTTTTATGAATATAGATGTAGAAATCCTCATAAAGCACTAAAAAATGGATTAGAAGTTAAACGGACTGTACACCATGACCAAGCGAGATTTCTCCCGAGAACGCAGGGGTGGTTACAGCATAAGGAAAGTGATGTAATACACCACACTGTTCAAACGAGGGAAAAACGTACAATCATCTCAGGCGACACAGAAATAGCATTTGATGAAACTCAACACTCTTTTGTGATCAGAACACTCACCGAAGGAATAGAAAGGAGCCTCCTCGCCTGATAAAGGGCGTATATGAAGCGCTAACAGGTAATGTCACGATGGTGAAAGGGTGTACACTCGGTCCCCAGCTCAGGAACAGACAGCAGGTCCATTTTCCCCACCCTGCTCAGGGTTGCACTGGGAGCTGGAAGCTCTCATCAGGGCAGTTAGACAAGGGAGCAGTTGAAAAACAAAGATACTCAGATTGCAAAGGAGATAAAACTGCTTCTCTTCATAGATGACATAATTTTATACATAGAAAACTAAAGTGTTCACAGTCCAAGTCTAATAAACACGCTTGCCAAATTAGCTGGATACAAGATTAGTACATAAAAATCAGTCCTATTTTTATATACTTGCAATAAACAATCCCAAAATAACATTAACAATTCTATGTATGACAGTGTCAAAATTAATCAGATACTTAGGGAGAAATTAAACTAAGAAAGTGGAAGAATTGTACTGAAAATCATAAAACTGTTAAGGAAATGAAGGCAGACCTAAATAAACCAATGGCTCCACACGTTCATGGTTTGGAAGACGTGATACTGTGCTTTCAAATTTTTTTTTTTTAATGTTTATTCATTTTTGAGAGAAGGAGAGAGAGAGAGAGAGGGAGAGAGAGAGAGAGAAAGCGGGGGAGGGGCAGAGAGAGAGAGGGAGACCCAGAACTGGAACAGGCTCCAGGCTCCGAGCTGTCAGCAACAGAGCCCGATGCAGGGCTCAAATCCACAGACCCATGTGAGATCATGACTTGAGCCGAAGTTGGATACTTAACTGACTGATCCCCCCAGGTGCCCCTCTGTGATGTTGTTAAGGTAGCAGCACTACTCCAAATGATCTCACATTGGATGTGATCTCCATCAAAATTCCGTGGCCTCTGTTGCAGAAATGGCAGCACTGGTCCTCAAAGTCACATGGAAGTGCACGGGGCCTGGAAAGCCACACGCTCTTGAAATGAAGAACACAGTGGGAGGACTCACACGTCCCGACGGCACATGTTACAGGGCACAGCAATCACAGGTGTGTTTCTGGCATGAGTATGGGCTCAGAGATCCGAGAGCAGGATTGAGAGTCCAGAAATACATGTGCTCATGTTTGTTGAGTGATTTTCAGCAAGGCTCCAAGACCACTCAGTGAAGGAAGAAAAGTCTTTCCAGCAGGTGGTTCTGGGACAGCTGGATGTCCACACACAAAAGAAAGGATTCGGACCTCACCTGCATACCGTGTATAAAAAGTTACTCAAAGTAGGTCCCACAGCTGAAGCTGTGTGTAAATCTCTGTGACTATGGATTAGATATGTCACCAAAAGCATAAGCAACAAAAGAAAAACACACAGAATGGGAGAATGTATTTGCAAATCATAGATGCGGTAAGGGTCTAGTATCCAGAACATATAAAGAATTATCACAACTCGGGACCAAAAAGACAAACACTGCAATTGAAAAATAGGCAGGGTACTCAGGTTTTACCAAAGGAGGTCTACCGATGGCCAGTGAGCACCGGAAAAGAGTCTCAACGTTAGTCATCAGGGAAGTATGAGTGGAAACCACAGGGGGCTGTCATACCACACTCATGGGGATCTCATTGGAGCAGAGCACAGGCCAGAGCATAACAAGTGCCGGTGGAGACTTGGCCACCTTGGAACCCTGATACAGTGCTGGTGGGGACACGGCGGTGCGGCCACTTAGGGACAGGGCTGGCAGCTTCTCGGAAAGTTACACGCACCCCCAGCGGTTCCAGGTGTGTGCCCAAGAGAGGTGAGGACACACGTTCACGTAGAACTTGTACGTGATTGTCACAGAAGCCTCATTCATTATCAGGATGGTCAAGAGGTGGAAGCAGTGCCAGTGTCTGTTACCTAATGGGTGGTCTATCCAAGTGACAGAATAGAATATTCAGTCCCAAGAAGGAGTGAAATTTTGATGCATGCTACAGCATGGATGAATCTTAAAAGCCTTAGGCTGAGAGACATAACCAGACACAAAAGCTCACGTGTTGTAGGATTTCATTTATGTGAAATGTGCAGGATAGGCCAAGTCACAGAGGCAGAAAGGTTAGTGCTGTCAGAGGTTGGGGAGAGAGGGGTGGGGAGGTCATTGCCTGATGGGTGTGGTGTTTCTGCAAATAAATGCTGAGGCTGTTCTGGAATTTGATGGTGATGGCGGGTGCACAGCCTTATAGTGGATAACGTTAAAGTGCTGAATTCACGCTCTAAAATGATTAAATGGTGACTGTATTATGCGAAGGGGTGCCAGCCATGTCTGGCTCCTAAGATTTAGCTTTCCTCCCTTGCTGAGCCTTTATTCTGCCTCAGTGCTGGTTGTAGGGAGGTCCTTGATTACCTGTCACCAGGCCTGGCCATTTGCAGTCTCCAGTCGCTTTGGCTGCCCTCTGGGAACCTTGTAGGGAGGTGTGACGTGGACTGTGACTTGGGCATGAGGATGTTTCAGAGGCCCAGTGAAGCCCGAGACCCTGGGGGCCTGTCCTGTGATTCTCTGCAGCCCCAGCCTGACTGGAGTGGGACAGAGACGGAGTGTGTCGGAGGGGCTGAGGTGAGGAGAGGGAGGGAGAGCAGAGGGCCTTCTTAGTTCACACCAGCTCTCGTCTGTACAGTAGTCTCTCAGGGGGTTTTCTGTGAGGGGGAGGGAAAGCGTAATCGTCAATTAAGAAGAGTAAATGCGCACCAGAAAAATTCCCTGGTAAAGAAGTGTGTTTATGTAGTGTTTCCAGACTTCCTATTAGATAAGCGATGCGGTAACAGATGTATGTCTTTATTGACACGTTCAGTAAGAAGGGTTAGTGGCCGTTTTGGATCTGTGCACCCACTTGAACAGGTCATGTGAGAATATGTGATTTCTTTTGGTGACAAAGTCACAGGTACTGTGGCTTGTTGTTTGCATTTGTGATGGAAGGAAGAGTTAAATTTCGGATAGAAGTTAGTGCCAGTAAAGTGTAATTCCCTTCCCTTCCACGTTTACAGACCCTTCTGCCTTCTGGGCCCATGGACCCCAGGTCAGGAAACCCCCAGTTAGAACAAAACCTACAAGAAAAGTCGTGACCTGGCCCCAAGAATGTGGACAGGAGCTAGTTTTCTGTAGAGTCAACGTAGGTGTGAGCTTGTACTTGAAGCTCCAGCTCTCCTGCCTCGGGACAGGTGAGGATGCCAGTCAGGGGTGGGATCAGAACCTTGCCTACTCTTGGCCCTCCTCTCTCTAACCCAGCTGTCCACTGCTCAGTGACTGTCCTGCATTAGGCTCCGACTGATTTCAGGGAGTCCTACTGTCTGTTGATGGCTATTCAGAGCTCGAGTTTGTCCTTCCCGGAAGTTCCTTCCACGTTTTCCGAGGTTTTCCCTGGAAAGGCTTGTCTGTCTCTCCTGCTGCTGGGCAGTGGTCAGTGTCCTGCCTTAGCTACCTCTGGGCTTGGCTGATTTGCAACCCAAGAATGAGTTAGAGGCCCAGGTAGCCTCTGAGCTTGGCTGTCTCTGGTATGGAATCATTCAAGACTGCCTCTGGGCCTACCAGTTGGGATTTTACTGTGAATTGTTATAAAAAGATAGGACCCTTTGGCCCAACCAGCAGGAACTGTGTTTTGTGTTTTGTGTTCTGTTATGAAATGGAAAGGTAGACAAATGTTGGAGCACTCGAAAAATTTACAGATTTTGTAAGTGATTAAGTACTTTCAACACTTGGGGGAAGTTTGTAGTTTTATTTGGTTACAAATTAGTACAAATGAAAACATGGGGTTTTCATGTTTCAGTAGTTCACATGGGTTTTCTGCCCTGAGTGATTGAGGTGAACAAATTATGCCAGTAGTTCAACGTTAATCTATTTTGTTTTTATTTTTTGCCTTTTGGAAAATTCTTTTCAAAGGGTGAGGGACTTCATCTGGGAGCAAACACGGAAGGAAAAGGTAAATGTAAGCTTTCTTGCTTTCAGAATCCGAAAATTTCCAGACTTCACGTGTTTACTTAAATGCTGTAAAAACACTCAGGGCTCCTGGGTGGCTCGGTCGGTTGAGCGCCTGACTTCGGCTCAGGTCATGATCTCGTGGTCAGTGAGTTCGAGCTCCACATCAGGCTCTATGCTGACAGCCCAGAGCCTGGAGACTGCTTTGGATTCTGTCTCCCTCTCTCTCTGCCCCTCCCCTGCTCACCCTCTGTTCTGTGTCTCAAAAAAATGAGTAAATTTGAAAAAAAATTTTTAAAAAATGCTCTAAAAATCTATGTCCTTGAACTGGAAGGTCGGTGGAACTGGAGATGATGTGGTGACTGCTGTTGGGAATATCTGTGGGTGCCTTCAGCTCTCTTGTTCTGTTTCTTGTATATTTTTGCTAAGAATTACTGAATTTAAAAGTGTACTATGTAAGATCGTGTTAGCATTTTGGCACTTCCAGCCTCACCCCTGACGTGCTGGGATTTTCCTGCCTACCGTGTGCAAGACCTTTCTGGTTCCCTGTGCGGAGCCCGTATGGCTTCCTGGGTGTGGCGGGCGGCAGGGGTGGGGGTGGAGGGGGCCACAGGGGCTCTAGGGGGGCCACGGGCTTTGGGGGGGGTGCAGAGGTTCTGGGGGGCCACAGGGGCTCTGGGGGGCACAGAGGTTCTGGGGGTGGCACAGGGGCTCTGGGGGGGGTGCGCAGGGGCTCTGGGGGGCTGCCTGCCTATTGCCACTTGGGGTTGGGGTCTTTGTATAATAATGGCTGTTTCTTAGAAGCTACGTTGCTTGCTAAGAAAATTACCCTCTTCATTTCTGTTTTTAGTAGGGTGGCCTTGGCATTTGTCCAACAGTTAATGAGAAATCATGGTACAATTATGTTATATTTTTTTCTCCATTCTTTCTGTGTTTGACACATGGTGAAAAGTAAAGAACCTTGAGTGGAAAATGCATCAGTGAAATACAAGCAATTATGTTCTGACCTTGGTTTTTTTCCTCTGTAACTATATGTTTTTCAGAGGCTTAATTAAATGCCAGGATGGACCTACTCCTCTCAGTGTTTGCCGGGAGAGTGATTGCACCCTACTCTGCCCTCAGATGAAGTGACGCTTTCCTAATTTCTAAAGATGACTGAATTGTCCGAGTTTTTTATCTTTTAAATTAAATCGTCTTACATACTGATACAAAGCCGGCTGCACTCCATCTGTCAGGACGAATTAGTGCGTTGTTTGTGGGACTAGCTCTTCCGTTTAAGTGAATAACTGGTAACAGCAGAATTTACACCAGCCCCTCTCTGCTGAGTGGGGGGCTATGGGGCGGTCCTAGCGCGGTGATTGGGCGACCTTTTGCATGACTCCTGGTGGGCTCGTGACAGTTTTCAAGTTTCTGTTGGGTGATTTAAGTATCTCTTAACGTGATAATCGCTTCAGGATTGTGGGACCTGTTATCCCTCAAAGCAGTCGTTAGTTATGTGTTTAAAATTAGGGGATAGAAATCAAATCTAAAAATACAAAGATCAGTACATACTAGTTTGTACGTAAAGATAAGAAACTTGATCTCATCCACATGGTTATAAATATGTTGGCATTTATTCAGGTCCCTCCTTATATATGGCTGTCATCTAGCCCTGACTTAAGAGGGATGGAATAAGACCTTAGCATCATTAAGAATTTTGTTCTCTTAAATATTTACCCTCAGGAGTAGATTTCTGTGAACAGAAAACAAATCTTTTTTTGTTGGTTGCTATGAGAAGGTGATGTTACTGCACAGTTTTCTTTGCTGGTATCATATGTTCTCTCATTGGTCTTAGTTACTCAATTCTTTTGAATGATATTTTTTCTGATTTAAAAACGTTTGAATAATTAAAAATTTTTGAGCATATAAACAGGAGAAAGTTTATTAGTAATCCTGTCATGAACAGATAACCTGCCAATATTTTTGTGTATATTTTTTATAGTATATTCTTGTGTATTTTTCAATGTGTCTATCAGATATGGTACATGCGTAGTATTTTGTAAACTTTACTTTTACTTTTGTTTTAATTTGAAATAATGACAAATTTCTTTTCAACCTTCATTCACTGTATTTCTGAAACACACTACTTTGCATTCCTGCTTCACCAATACAGTGGGGGTTATTTAGTAATGAAAATTTTGTGCTGTTAAATTTTATTCTTCTCTACCCAGGGCTTCATAAAGCATGATCTCTGAAACTCCTGAATAGCACATAATAGTGTTATTTTGTGGAAAGAAGATCTGTACTTTTCATCAAATTCCCAGAAGAGTTTGTAATAATTAAGAATGAACTTTATTTTTAATGACTACCTGATACTATTTTATACTTTGGTATACATTCTCTTATGTTTAGGAGTGTATTCAGGGGCGCCTGGTGGCTCAGTTGGTTAAGCGTCCGACTTCGGCTCAGGTCATGATCTCGTGGTCCGTGAGTTCGAGCCCCGCGTCGGGCTTGTGCCAACAGCTTGGAGCCTGGAGCCTGCTTCGGATTCTGTCTCCCTCTGTCTCTGTTCATTCCCATTCTCGCGCATGTGCTCGATCACTCTCGCTGTCTCTCTCTCTCAAAAATAAACTTAAAAAAAATTTTTTTTGAAGTGTATTGGGAGTATGGTGTGCCTGACCAAAAGTACCTTATTCCAGTAATGCAAGGATGATATTTTATTTGTATTTTTTCATCTATGTTTACAAATGGAATTAGCCTATAGTTTCTAATTTTGGTATTATTTTTGTCAGGTTTTGCTAGTGTTATACTAGATCCATAAAATAAATGTTCTATATATTTTTCTGTGGTCTAGAATAACATAGAATGATACCTTTTTTTTTTTAAGTTTTTATTTTGAGAGAGAGAGCGAGAGAGAGCACACACGTGTGTGAGTGGAGAAGGTGCAGAGAGAGAGAGGAAGAGAGAGAGAGAATCCCAAGCAGGCTCCATGCTCTCAGTGGGGCTCGAACTCACTAACTGACTCGATTTCAATCGAGAGTCAGACGCTGAACCAACTGAGCCACCCAGGCACCCCAAGAATGATATTTTATTTTATTTATTTATTTTTTTTTTAAATTTTTTTCAACGTTTTTATTTATTTTTGGGACAGAGAGAGACGGAGCATGAACGGGGGAGGGGCAGAGAGAGAGGGAGACACAGAATCGGAAACAGGCTCCAGGCTCTGAGCCATCCGCCCAGAGGCCGACGCGGGGCTCGAACTCACGGACCGCGAGATCGTGACCTGGCTGAAGTCGGACGCTTAACCGACTGCGCCACCCAGGCGCCCCTGATATCTTATTTTAAAGTTAAGTAGGTTCTGTGCCATAGTGATAGCATTTTACATTTCTCATTTCAAGTTTTCTCTTTCTCTCTTTGTTTTTTATGTTTTGCCTGGAAACCATCAACTTTGCATTGGCATATAATTACTAAAAATATTTTTAAAATTCTTTAAATCTATTTTGTTTCTGTGGACACACTTTCCTTAGTCTGGGTTGTGCATTGTTCACCTGTTGGTGATTTAGAACTTGTGTAAGAATCACTAGAGAAGTGTGTTACGACTTAAGTGGATCTTACGGTCCCACGGGGGAGCCAGGTTGTCACGTTTAACGTGGCCAGTGCTGCGTCTCAAACTGTCTGGCTTCCGTGTTAAGATATTACTAAGTACTGAGGGCCATTTCTCTCCTCCCTGGAGGAGTGGCTGATTGTAGGTCTAGAGGAGAAAGGAGTAAGATGAGCCTGGCACATCTTCCACACCAGAAGCAAGGAAGACACCTTAGGTTCGAGTCTACAGGACTCAGCAGACAGCTTGAAGGGGCTCCCATCATCCCAGAATGGAAAACGTGGTGGAGTGCCAGTGAGGGTAATAACTCTAATGGACTGAAACATAGATGCACTTAAGTCCATGTTCATGATGATAAAACACAAAGCCACTGGTCACCGTTGGAGGCTGGGAAGTAAAGATGTTATCACATACCTCGTCCATCTCTTGATCTAGTCGCCTTTCCCCTTTTCTGATCTACCGATACAATTATCATGACAGCTTCTGATGAGGCATTTTAGCTCAGAGAAAAGGATAGCATATTAAATAAAAGGTGCTAGCTCGGCCAGTAGAGGGAGGATGCTCCAGAAGGAAACACTAGCCCCGACATCATATCCAAGGTAAATTCTAGATGGATGAAAAATGTAAGTAATAAAAATAGCATGTCAGGAATAGTAAGAGAAAATTGTCCGTAATCTAGGAGCGGGAAGATCGTAGGAAGACAAGAAAGTCTTCTTCCATAAAGGAAGACATCCACCTACACAACGGAAGTGGAACAAAGCGAAAACATGGAATATGCTGTAAACGGTGCCAAATGGTTAACTTGGAGAAAGTAAATTAGTAATACTTCATCCACAGATGGTCATTTTCCCTAATATAACAGAATTTTCATATGTTGATGAGAAAAGGACATTGTCAGTAGACGGTTGAGGAGATGAAAAGACAGTTTATGGGAGAATAAAAGCAAACGGCCATCAGCATCGCGGAAACAGGCCCCACTTCCTGTGTCAGGATGTTAACAGTACAGGTGGCCACAGCTTCACCAGCTGACTGGCACAGTCTAACACAAGCGAGGATGCAGAACAGGGGCCATCCTCCTTGTGGGAGTGTCCGTGGACGTGCCTGTTTGGTTGGGAAGGGGAGTCTGACATGTCTCTAAAAATTAAAAATTGCTTTGACTTGGCAGTTCTACTAGAAATTGGGTTTATAGAGATAAAAGCCCAAACGTATTTAGGACATAGGGATGAGGGGTACCTGGGGACTTGGTCAGTTAAGCATCCAGCTTCAGCTCAGGTCATGATCTTGCAGTGTGTGGGTTCAAGCCCTGCGTCGGGCTCTACCCTGTCAGTACAGAGCCTGCTTGGGATTCTTTGTCTCCCCTTCTCTCTCTGCCCCTCCCCCATCCCATGCTCTCTTTCTCAAAAATAAATAAACCTAAAAAAATTTTAAAAAAAAACTTAAAGGACATGGGACTGAAACATGAGAGTGGCCTCGTGCCCTTTCTCACATCAGGGTCAGGTTGGGCAGTGGGATCAGCAAAAGTGAGGAGCACAGTGGACAGGGGAGAAGCTTCTGTGCAGGGTGGTTCTTGGGAAGGCACTTCCTGCAGTGCCGCCAGGCAGGCAGGTGCTGGCTACCCACACGCCCAGGTCAGCCTGCAGCCAGCAGTCCGTGAGCAGGGTCCATTAGCTCTGGCACCTCTGTGTTCTAGACCGGGGGCTCTGCAGGGGAGAACCTGCAGAGGGCTGCATGTGGGCAGGAGGGGACAGCTGAGCACAGGGACCGCCGCACCACACCCCTGGACACCCGCAGGTTTTCACTAAGGTAGATGAGGCGGCCCTCCCAGCCAGAGCACAGCAGAGGCTACAGCAGAGGTTGATGATTGTGATCAGAGTGAAGATCATGAATCCTCGAGAAAAGGCCTGCGTTGTTAGACTCAGTTTAAAAAGTCTGGGACGTCTGTGATTCCATTTACAGAGGGATGTATCCAAAATGCTTTTTTTTTTTTTAATATGAAATTTATTGTCAAATTGGTTTCCATACAACACCCAGTGCTCAAAATGCTTTTGAAGACGGTTTTACTCTGTGAAGGGTAAGTCTCCCGTCTCTGGAGAGCTTTCCTTCAGGGTGACTTCCTCGGTGTGGCTGTCAGCGAGCGGTTTGCTGTAAGCGTTGTCTTCTGACCTGGCCGTGCCTCTGCTTTCAGTTTTTCGTAGCCTCGGATCCAGCCGTCAAGACGGACCGGCTGTGGCAGGACAAGTACACTCTACGGAGATCGATGATCCCCTCCTTTATTACGATGGACCAGTCCAGGAAGGTGAGGCCGGGGGTGGGGGGGGGGGGGGACTGGGGCTCTGCTGTCGTAATTCTGCATGTGGGCAGCAGGTGACAAAACTCTTCTGTCGCATCTTAGGATCAGAAGTATGTATTGATTGAATACACTGATTAATGTGTGTTTGTTAATAAGTCTTCTCAGTTCCTGCAGTTCCCTTGATGCTATCCCAGATGTCTTTGCTACTTAATTAAAAAACAATTAAAAAAATTTTTTTTAAGTTTATTTGTTTTGAAATGACAGACACAGCATGAGCGGGGGAGGTGGAGAGAGAGAGAGAAAGAGAGTCCTAATCAGCACAGAGCCCGACATGGGGTTCGAACTCATGAAACCATGAGGTCGTGACCTGGGCCAAAAGCTTAACCAGCTGAGCCACCCAGGTGCCCCTCCATTACTTAATTTTTAATTAATAGTAGATTTGTTGCTTATTAATATTTATAGTAGTTGGATGATTAATCATTTTTACATCATGGTAACTGGAGGATATTTTTCCTTTTTAGGTCCTTTTGATCGGAAAATCAATAAATTTCCTGCACCAGGTTTGTCATGACCAGACACCCACTACAAAGATGATAGCTGTGACCAAGTCTGCCGACTCCCCCCAGGATGGTACGGTGGCGGTGGTGGCGGTGGTGGTGGGGGTGCAATAGAGCTGTCGCTTGAAGTGTTTTCTGTCCTGTAGGACTGACAGTTTCTGAGTTGTCATCCGAAATACCTTCACACTTAGTGTGATGTGTGTAAAACATTACTATGTGAAGTTTGAATTTCTCTTTTTACGTGGAGTTCACCAGTAAGTACTGGATTAGGTGGAGCTGTTTTACTCTCTCAGAATTTGTATTACTTTGAAAAGAAAACGATCTAGCGACAGTTATGCCAAAATCAGAAAATAAAGGAAAAATGTTTCTACTGGTGGCCACATGTAACACAAAGAGGCTTATTCAGAAGTTAGCAGGGGAAGTGCTGGGTGAAGTGACTGCCTGTGTGAGATGTCCTATGGTCCCCTTGTTCGCTGCTGCCCTCGCTTCCGTTTTTCCCATCTGCTGCCCGCCCCACCGAAGTAATTCCACAGTGTTTTGTGTGCGGCCGACTTGACGTGTGCAGCTTTCCCTCCTGGCTGTTTGCTGTTCATGTTGTCGTTCTGACTCCGTTTGCGGCAGGCGACATGACATGACTTACTCTTCATGAGAATGACTGTGCCTTTCGTGAGCTTAAACTCTAGGTATGAAGATGAAAATGTACAAGGAAATGAGATACTAAATAATCAAACGTAGAGAGTGGTAAATGAGTATAGATAACATGCTGTAAGTATGTGATACCGTGGAGTTAGCCACAGGCACTGCGCTCCATGGTCGTCCCGGCAACTCTAGCTTGCAGAACCCAGACTTTGTACCCTTTCACTGCTTTCTCTCCCCTCCGGCCCTGCAACCACCAGTCTACTCCCTGCTTCTCTGACTTTGACTACTTTAGAGTCCACACATAAGTGATACCGTACGGTATCTGTGTCTGCCTTCTTTCATGTAGCGTAACCCTCCCAGGTCCACCCATGTTGCCACAATAGCAGAATAACCTTTCTCCAGGTAAATGATAGCCCACTGTATGTGCACACCACCTCTCGACCGTTCAGTCGTTGACGGACACTCGGGCTGCTCCCGTATCTTGTGTATCATAAATAATGTGCGGTGAGCTTGGGGGTGCGGGTATCTTTTTGAATTAGTGTTTGCATTTTCTTTGCGGAAATACCAAGTACAGTTGCTTGATCATATGGTGGTTCTGCTTCTAACTTTTTGAGGAGCCTCCACACTGATTTCCACAGTGGCTGCACCAGTTTGCGTTCCCACCAGCAGTGCACGAGGGTCCCTTTTCTCCGCATCCTCGCCAACGTGTGTCGTTTCTTGTGTTTCACCCTGAGGCCAGCAGTTCCCAGAGCTTGCTCACTGTGGGCACCTTCTTGTTTGTTCTTGAGACCGTGCAGGCAGTTCAACACTGACCCTTCCTGTGCTGCCTTCTTCACCTCAGTGTCTCCGTGAGGTGTTGAGTTAGTTGTGTTGTTGAAAGTGACTTGACCTTCAGGTCTAGGACAGGACGGACTGTTGTTGGGGCCTCTCATAGGTCAGAGCTCGGGCGTCCACTGTGCGTCCAGCAGATGGCGGCCTTTTTGGTTTCTTGGGTTTCTTGGGTTTCTTGGCCTCGGGCTCATTCGCCTTCCTGCGCACCCGGCCCATTGGGTCTGTCGCCAGGGCCGTTTGTGGGTGTAGGCGGTGATGTTTGTGCGTGGAGCTGGTAGTTATATCTTTATTGAAATACAAGTTATGTACGTATATGCTCTCGTTTTGTTCTTTACAGCTGCAGATTTGTTCACAGATTTGGAGAATGCGTTTCGGGGGAAAATCGATGCTGCTTACTTTGAGACCAGCAAGTACCTGTTGGACGTTCTTAACAAAAAGTACAGCTTGCTGGACCACATGCAGGCTGTGAGGCGCTACCTGCTCCTTGGCCAAGGGGACTTCATCAGGCACTTAATGGACTTGCTCAAGTAAGAACACTCTTTGGATCTTTTAAATACACAGTAGATTGCAACATGAGGAGTCTTAACAGTTCTTGTTTTAAAGAATAAATGCCATTAGGGGAAATTGGCTGAGTTCTTAGAGAACATATCGGTAAGATGAAATCTGAAATTTTTTTGGAAAATTTTTTGATGAAACCAAGATTGTCACATCGAAGTCTGTTTGTTTTCCCATATTCTGTACCTTTCTCACAAGCCTGTGGGCCTTGTGGACACCCTGGCACTGACAGTCCCGTGTCCGAGGCATGTGCAGTGTGATCACACTTAGTGCCAGTTTCAAACAAGTTCAAAAATTGTGTATTTCAAACAACTTTTTCCATATTATGAATTTTAAATTGTTCCTTGGGGGAAAAAACCTATAAAACAAAATTACTACTCTTTTCATTTTGTTCTGTGACATTCTTCATGGCACCTTTTGTCCCAGAATTAGATGTGGGTCCCTCCCTGGCCTCCGTGGAGACTCTCCCAGCCCCTCAGCAGGGTGTCTGTCCCATCCCGGGCTCTAGACACACCGACCTCGGGTGCAGCCAGGCTCCTAGCCAGAGCTTGGGTGATGTCCACTCAGGCACTGAGGAATGGAGATTGGCCCTTTTTGATGTTCCCTTTGGAACACTTGAAAGAGTGTGTGGCCTTCCAGTCTTACCTGTGTGATCAAGGGGTGGTTTTGGTGGCCTGGTCCTGAGATGTCACTGTGCCTCGGAGTTACCGAGGGAGCTGGCTGAGGTGAACCCTGGGCCTGCCCACAGAGGGGCTTGGTCCCTCGGGGGTGGGGCCAGGAACGTGCGTTTCTAATGAGGCCCCTGGTCCAGACACAGGCCCCTGCGGTCCCTCCTCTGCCCTGGAGCCCACCTTCAGCATGAAAAGTAGTTTAGGGCACACATAGCTGTCACTGACCTTCTACTTGCCCGTGCTGGGTGGGTGACTGTGTCGTCAGCTTGAGAAGGGGTTGGTGAACTGTGAACTGAGCACACGTACTCGTGGAAGTGTCCCGTCTGGACCCTGAGCAGGGAAGGGGCCTCTGGTGAGCTCAGTCCTGGTCTCCAGCCCAGCGCCTGCCGGAAGCATGGGCAGGCAGGACTGTTTGGAGGGGAGATGCCATTGGCCTAAATGGGGGTTCCTGTGAGCATGTGGGGGGAGCTGGCCCAGGGTGCAGCTGTGCAGGTCAAGGTGGGCAAGGCAGCTCTCGCAGTTTACAGGTGAGGCCAAACGCAGGGGTGCCTGTCATGCTACGGACCAGGTCGTGTGGCTGATTTAACGTGTTTGCCTTATGCGCGGTTTTGATATTTAGAGCATCTCGTAATCAGAAGATTTGTTTCTTGAAGACATGTTTGAAGTTTGTGGCTTTAAAGTGGGGGATGTCCCTGGTCTCCACCTAGCCTCGGACTTCTCTGAGTGATGACGTCATGGTCCCTCTTCATCGGTCTCTGCCCCACGTTTTGCTGCCACGAAGACCTGGAGCCGCACAGCTTATGTGCACGCCTGGGGGTGATGGGCAGGCTTTGCCCCCAGTGTATTGAGCAATAGTTGACCTAGATCACTGTGTGAGTGTAAGGTGTACAGCACGATGGCTTGATTCCATGTGTTGTGAAATGGTGACCACAGCAGGCTCAGCTAGCATCCATTTTCTCACATAGACACAAAGAAAAGAAAAAAAGGAAAGAAACCCCTTTTCTCCTTTTGATGAGAACTCCTAGGATTTGCTCTCGTACCAACTGGTCCTGTGTGTCACACGGGGTGTTGGCTGTGGCCCTCAGGTGGCGCACTCCAACCTAGTGCTCACACAAAGCGGCTTGTTTGCACTGGGTGGCCCCTTTCCTGCACTTCCCCTTGCCGTCAGGCTGTGTTGGTAACCTGGCCGGTTCTTGCCCGGTAACGTTAGCTTTCTGTTTAGCAACCCGGACATGAGTAACCCCAGAGAAGTGTTTGCTGATAACGCGGCAATTTTTAGCTTCTAGAGTCATGACGTCTGTGTATCTAGTTGTTTTGATTTAACAAAGACCTCTCTACCCATTGGGTCTGTGCAGAAAATTCCAGTAGTTCCCGTTACTGTAGGCCAGACTTAAGTTGAAAACTTGATTTGTTAATGTGTATGGCATATGTTAAGTATTTTCAATTTAAGCAGAATCAAAATTAATTTTTTTGAGATTTAAAGAAATGTTTTACTCCCCAAAAGACTTGGTGAAATCCTGTTTATAGTTTTGTGAAACTTTTGTTTCTATGTTGTAGTGGTTTGTCTTTTTAGTTTTTATAATTTCAACTCTTTCTACAATTTTAAGTTTTTGCAAAGCTCTTTAAGAATTCAAGTAACATCTTTTATTTTTACAAAATCTGTTAAGACCAGAACTTGTCCGTCCAGCTACGACTTTGTATCAACACAACTTGACTGGAATTCTTGAAACCGCCGTCAGAGCCACCAACGCCCAGTTTGACAGCCCTGAGATCCTCAAGAGACTGGATGTGAGGCTGCTGGAGGTACTGTGGCCCTGGTTCTGCTCAGGCCGTGAGCTCCCCGGGCCAGCACTCCCGCCAGCGTTCCGGTGTGTGGCGTGTGGCGTGCATCTCGTCTAGCCTGCCGGGTGGGAGTCGTTGCCGGAAGGCTCGCCGGCCTGAGCCTGCACTGTGCTGCTTGTTGGTCTTCAACAAGGGCCACATCTCTAAATTGCACTGGGCTTCTCCGTCTGCTCCCTGTGCAAAGTCCCCACAGGGCTGTGGATGGAGAACACGCAGCGCTCAGCCCGGCGCTCGGTAGCACGTTGTGGAGTGAATCTTGTCTCCTGTTAATGGTAATGTTGCAGGAGGCACAAGGATGGCATGTAACAGTAATATTCACCAAAAATAGATGTATTTAGTTTCAGTTTGACAGACAGTGAGTTTTCTTAGGGGAATGCGTGTCAGAAACATCACAAACTGTTTGCTTAGCTATGATGAAGGACCATTAGTAGGGCTTGTTGGCTTTTTTAAAATGTTGACTCTTGTTTTTTTTTTTTTTTTTAATGTTTATTCATTTTTGAGAGAGAGAATCAGCACGAGTGAGGGAGGGGCAGAGAGAGAGGGAGACACAGAATCCGAACAGGCTCCAGGCTCCGAGCTGTCAGCACAGAGCCCGACGCGGGGCTCGAACCCACGAACCATGAGATCATGACCTGAGCCAAAGTCAGATGCTTAACCAACTGAGGCCACTTTTAAGGGATTCAGGACGTATGAGGCAGTGAGTTCTTGTTATAAACTGGTGACGAATTTTAGACTGATTTTATGGTATTTATTCAAAATACATTATAAGGGCACCTGGGTGGCTCAGTCTGTTAAGTGACCAACTCAATCTCAGCTCATGTCACGATCTCACAGTTTGTGGGTTTGAGCCCTGCATCAGGCTCTGTGCTGGCAGCTCAGAGCCTGGGGCCTGCTTCGGATTCTGTGTCTCCCTCTCTGTCTGCCCCTTCCCCACTCATGCTTTGTCTCTCTGTCAAAAATAAACATTTAGAAAAAAATCTTTAAAGAAAAATAAAATAAATAAACATTGAATAAAACCCCACAACACACCATTCATTTCACAGTATCCTTAGAGCATCTCCTCTGTGCCCATGGTTTAAATGCCGAGGGTACAGGGGTTGACAAACAGATCTCTGCTGTCCTATAGCTAACACTCACAAGTATTGAATGCTTTTCAAAAATTGGGCTTTATTTTACTGCCTTTTCTTGGACGAGAGATTCTTTGGCACTAAGTGCAGCACTGGTGGGAAGGCCTGCAGTGTTTGTTTCTGTCCCCAGGTCTCTCCAGGTGACACCGGGTGGGATGTTTTCAGCCTGGACTACCACGTCGATGGGCCAATTGCCACGGTAAGGCCATTCAGCTTGCTGTTTTGTTGTTTCAGAATGGGCTCTCTTCTCTCAGAGCTTCTACTGAAGGCCATCACTTGATCTCTGGTCAGACCCACTGAAGGAATACCTAAGCCACAATTCTGTGTGGCTTAGATAATCATTAACAAGTGCTGAAATGCTCTAGTATTTTACGAATTCCTACAAATACCCTTTTGTAGGGTTCAGCAGGCATGTAGTAAATGGAGTGCTCGTTGGAACCCATAATCCTTAGACCACAGTAGCGAATTCAGAACAGACGGAGAGAGACTAGGACGTGCATTGTAGAGTTCACACTTATGCTACTTAGATGAAGTCTGACCTTCAGTGTTCCCTGGGACCCAGGAGCACCCAGGAGCAGCCCATGCTGCTGCTGTCCATGGTGCTGGTGCTGCTGTCCATGGTGCTGGTGCTGCTTGGAGCAAAGTACCGGTTCCTCCCAGAGTTCCCAGACCGTGAGAGGCTGGCTCCTCTGCGTGCTGTCTGCGACCCAGATGCCCTGCCTTAAGTGCCCGCTTTCTCTTCAGCTTGGAGTCAGTTCTCCTTGACCAGGACGCTTCTTTGGAGTGATGTCAGTCGTTTGATATCTGAAATACTGAAGGAGAACATGCGTTTCTTTTAGTTATTGGGAAAAATATTTTGTTAAGAAGTAATGTAGTTTGGCTGTGAAAATCCTCCTTTGACGGTCCTTGCAGAGTGTGACTCCATGGCCGTTCCCACGTCTCCGGGTGTAAGTCACAGCCCTGCCAGGGTGCACCAGCGCAGCTGCCTCGCACTTTGGGGCAGCAGCCGTGCCTGGGACATGTGGCTCTTGTGTCTGCTGTGAGCCGGAAGCTCCTGGTGCGCGTGTTTCACACATATTCCTCGTGTTTAAGCTGTACCAGATCAGAGCTACTGTATTTTAAATGCATAACTGCTCTTAAATTTGATTTTTTGTCATATTCAAATTAGTTTTTTCTTCTTTGACTTATATCCTAGTTTCCAGTACTTACTTGTTAAAATATCCTGTTGTGTACATTATTATTTAAATCAGAAACTTTTGTATTGTCTGTTTTGTTAATACTGACTATGTTCATATCATTTTGCCACAGATGCCAAAGTAGAGGCCCTTGTGTTTGTTATTTCCTAGAACGTGAGTGCCTTGAATGTTAGATAAATTGAACGTACTCATACATGCAGTTAATTATTTCACAATAGTGTAGGCTCACGAAGCATACAAAGTTAAACATTGCACACCTTGTATATAAACAATTGGTTATGCAGTATATTTTTTAAATTTTAGCTTTTTGTAAACTCTAATCGAGAGGGTCAAGAGACATTTATATCCTAGATTTATTTAAAAAACAACTTTGGGGTGGATCTCTGTCTATGGCTAACAAGTGTTAACTTACCTGCCAATTCCAGCAGGTGGAGGGTGTGCCTGGGAGGCCGCACTGGGTGGGCGCAGGGCCCTGTGACTGCCGCAGGATGTGGGGGATGGGGTCTTGCACGTCCGGTTTTGCTATTCCAGTTCTGGGGTTTGCTGATGTCCCAGGTTGTTATATTTTTAGCTATATGGAATCTTTTATTTAAAAATACACTTCCAGAGTCGAATTTTGGAAGAAAATGGATTTTCTGCTTCTTCCCTATTAAATTTACAGTATTATCTCCATTCCCTTTCTATTCTCGTTAATTGAGATTGCCAGTTTTGTGTATAATTTAATTATAATGAGTACATATATTAGTCACATAATTTCATCTTATATAATATAGTATAATTTTAGCTTCTTGTTAATTCTGGGAAGGAGGATGTGGAGAGGTTATCTGTGATCTTCTCACTGGGATCTTGGGCAGGATAAAATCCATTGACTTGGTCTCCAGGGTGTCAGGTGAGATGCTTATTTTGTATTTATTATGTATGCTCATATCGTATCAGAAGCTTATTTCGTATTTTGCTAAACTTCCTGGTGCACAGACAGTGAACCAAAAGACGATGCACACGGCAAAACTAAACGTGGGTTATCTCCCCATGTAAACGCCGTGGGATATAGGAGTGTCTCTCTGAAACAGTGCCTGTTCCTAACAAATCCTGATTAAACTATGTTTGTAAATTGGGTCACGTGAAATGCGCTCTGGGAGGCCAGCACTGAAAGGATCCCTACAAGGCAGCGTTTGTATAGCAAGGGTTTCTGTGGTTGATTTGTAAAATTATTTAATCCAGTCACCCTTTATTTCTATAGTTGCAGACACAGTAGTGTGGTCAGCACAGCAAAGTACATAACCCCCAAAACAGTCCTAACTGGTCTCAGAGTCCATTCAGAGCAGTTCCTAGCCAGTCCAGTATAGACACATACAGTCATCAGTCAGTACTGAGCACTGCTGAATACTGGCACAAAAGGCATACAGAAGAATAAACAGATACTCCTTATAACACATGAGCCAAGAATACACAAAAATAAGAAGACAAAGGTAAAGCAGTCTACAGCTAAATGCTCAGATTGTAGGGGTCCAGTGATAAATGTCCTGTCTGGAGAAGAGGGACATTGGTGAGGCCAGGGAAGGGTGTGTGGCCTTTGTCCTTGAGGGCCAGGTGGGGTCTGGGCCAGAGGAGAGTGTGGAGCAGTCCGGGAGTGATATGAGGAATGGCCCTGGGGCGTGAATGAGGCTGGGCTCCAGGGTGAGAAACCAGTGATGCAGGGCCCAGCCTGGCTCCTGGATGCACAGTGCAGAGGTGCTGGGAGCTGAGGCCCCAGGGAGGGGTGTTTCCAGTTCTCTGTACTGCAGGGAGAGGGCTGCCGACTCCGGGAAATGCATCCTTGCTCGAGGGACTGGGAAAAGTAAACGTACCCACGTCTGTTGTGCACACGTTGGTGTGCGAGATGTGTTTGGCCCCCATCTGCAGAAAACCCTGTTACTGTACACATGGGACAGACTTCCTAGACGATGTTTTGTGGTTCATCTGACCTTCGTACTTAACCAGGTGTCCTGTGTTCTTATTTGCTAAGTGTGGCCCCCGTGGGAGGGAAGCTCGCTCAGCCCCTGCCCATAGGTCCATCCTCCCAGGGTATGAGACCACCGTCCGTCCGTTTGCAGTGAAGTGGCTCCACAGGCAGTAAATACCTGTGTTAAGATAACCCGGAGGCCTCTTGACAGACAGGAGACTCTCCTAGGCCCACCTGGCTTGAGATGTAGCAGCCTCATGTGTCCGTCCGGGTGGTTGGGACGGAGGACACTGCTACACGGTTGACGTTGGGGTTAAGAGCCCACATTTTGACTGGGTTTAGGCAGCATTTAAAAGACCCGAGAAACTGTTTACTAGCTCTGTGACCTTAGGCCTCTGTCTTTCAGTTTGTAAAATTGGTACCAAAATATCTGCTTCTATCCTTGTGAGTTTGCCCCACGTACTACTTAGCACACAGGTCGTCACCGTGGTTGTATTTGATGATACTTTCCTAAAACGTGTTATATTAGTTGCCTATGTAATGCTTGGATTTATTAGAGTTGATTGTGTGTTCTCTGGCTTCTTTTGCCTTAAAAAAAAAAGATGCGTCAGAAAGGCTGTGTTGTCATAGGAGGGTCCCTAGGTCACCATAGGTCAGTGTGCTGTCAGCTGTCCTGTGCCTTTTTTCGCAGGTGTTCACGCGAGAGTGCATGAGCCACTACCTCAGGGTGTTTAACTTCCTCTGGAGGGCAAAGCGGATGGAGTACATCCTCACGGACATCCGCAAGGGACACATGTGCAATGCCAAGCTCCTGAGGAACATGCCAGGTAAACCCGCCTGGGGAGGTCAGGGCCGCTCCCCTGCCAGCCCCGCATCCCCGTGCTTCTGGATCGGGCTTCTGTGGGAGGCTCATCTGTGATACTGCTCATCCTGACTTGGTGCAAATCAGAAAGAAAATTGAATCCAGTTAAATTTTTTCAGACCACGAGATTTCTTTCAGAATTACGTTTGTTCTCACTCTGCTGTTCATGTCTGGACTTTTTTTTTTTTTTTTAATTTTTAAGGAAGGAAAGCTATGTTTATTTGTTTATTTTACAGGAAGGAAAGCTATTTAATAAACCACTGTCTCATTTAAAATTCACTTATTGTTTTGATTAAAGTCTGTTTGGGAATCACTTTAATGTTCTGGTTCATAAACCGTGACATGAAAATTTTTTATATTATTTTACAATTAAAAGCTGTGGTAAAATTTAGATGGGTTTATTTTAATGTTACAAATACTGAATAACTGTAGTTACCGATAATTTTGAATTTTTCGTATTGAAATTCATTTGGTCAAAACCTTTGAGAAAGTATTTCAACAGTGTGTCTCCAAGGAAAAACAGCACTGAGCGATTCTTAACCCTTTGGTGAAAGTGATTATTGAAGAAGGAGCTGTTGCTTGAAGAAAGGTGTATGTGACCTTTGCGTGATTGCTAGGTCAAGGCTGAATCTTGAGCAGCTCCCAAAGTCCCAGGATAATGACACCCCGGAAGCCGGGGGCCTGGAGGGTACCTGACTGTGTGGACAGAGTGGCCAGTTTTTACTGGGCGTCCCTGCTTTCTGTATACACAGCAGGCCTTTTCCAGGGGCATCAGGACGCTCTGATTATGCTCCTGGCCTGGCTTTCGGACTCACTTCATAGGTTGATAATAAGGACCCTCTGATGTAGCCGAGAAGGACGTGAGAGGGAACGTTTTCTTGTCAATACCCTAATGGTTGTGGACAGGAGATACTGCCTTCAGCTATTTCTAGTACCTGTGCGCTGCCTCGCCGGCTGGCTCTTCGTGAAGGAGGCAGAAGGAGGCGTCAGTCACTCAGAGGGCCTGCCTGTCTCCTGGCTCTGCACCTGTCTCTCGTCCCCTGGTGTCACGACCTCGTGCTGTGTCTCGGGGTGACTCACACAGTCTGTTGGGTGCGCCCTGGCGGGTTGACCCCTTTGCCAGCCGCGTGCCTTCTCTGGGGCTGCCTGGCACTGCCGCGTGTGTGTGCCCAGGTGTCACCTCTCTGTGCCCGACTCAGATCCTCTCCAGGCAGGGCAGACGCTTTGTTCCTGTCACCCTATTTCAAAATAAGCGTCTGTTATTTTTAGCCCTGGGAAGTCTGAGCTCTGTGACAGTTCTAAGTATTAGCTCGTGGTTTGAATATCACCTCACCAGTGTCTGTATGAATTTGCTGTTCTCTTGTATTGAATAATCAGCGAGCTTTGTTTTCTACTTGAAGGTAGTGTGGGAAAAAATAGACCTTCTGTTTTATAAAATCAATAACTTTACTCTCTCTGTCCCAAAAATAAATATAAACGTTAAAAAAAAAATCAATAACTTTAACATAACCGGTGCTATCTCGGAGAGCTTAGCATTAGCTTACTTCACTGACCTTTTCCTTGTCACTGAAGCTTCTACAATCTTTTTAATAGCAACATTTGCCTCGTGTGAATATACCATTCGATTTTTTTTCCCTTTAGTTGTACTTTTTCCCACTAACGTAAATAACGCCATTTGCTTGTATTATATGCCTTTGGCTATTTCTTTAGGTAACCGAGGGAAGGAACACTGGGTTAGCGGGGATGGATTTTAGTTTACTTCACATTCATGAATAGCGATCCTGATAGTTCAGCTGTGGGCGCGTACGGTCACATGACTTGAGGAGCCAGGCACCAGGTTGAGGTGCATCTCGAGGGGCACAGTCCTCTGGCGGCTGTGTGCATTCCTGTTAGCTGGCTGCTGTTGGGTGTTGTGTTCAAACAAATTGTCAATTCGAGAGGGGAAGATGGAAGTTCGTTTTAATTAATTTAATGCTTTTTAAATTATTGATGACTAAACACTTTCTTGGTCATTGTGTTTCTTTTAGGAAACTGGTTTTTTGCTCATGTCTCGGTTGGGGTGTAATGTTCTTACTTTTATTTATAAAGAGTATTTTAAAGTTGTTGCTGTCCAGGCAACTTAACGAGCAGAAATCACCCAGCTAGTTAGTCTTGTTAACACAACAAATCTAGAAACATCTTGCCAGTCATAAATCTGAGGCAGAACTATAGAAGATTACAGAAAGTGCTTCTGGGAGCACCTTTGGAGATTTGCATATATGTATGGTGTGTGGAGCTGTCTTGGTCCATACGAACAGTATCACTGATTGTTATCCCAGATACTTTAATAATATTTATTAAAATAAGTTTTTTGGAGTAAATAGTTACACTTGAAAATGATTTGCTTAGGGGGCACCTGGCTGGCTCAGTGGAGCAAGTGACTCTTGATCTCGGGGTTGTGGGTTCAAGCCCCATCCGTGTTGGGTGTAAAGATTACTTAAAATAAAAAAACTTAGGGGCGCCTGGGTGGCGCAGTCGGTTAAGCGTCCGACTTCAGCCAGGTCACGATCTCGCGGTCCGTGAGTTCGAGCCCCGCGTCAGGCTCTGGGCTGATGGCTCAGAGCCTGGAGCCTGTTTCCGATTCTGTGTCTCCCTCTCTCTCTGCCCCTCCCCCGTTCATGCTCTCTCTCTGTCTGTCCCATAAATAAATAAAAACGTTGAAAAAAAAAATAAAAAAAATAAAATAAAATAAAATAAAAAAACTTAAAAAACCAACCACACAAAAAGAAAATGATTTGCTTAGTACAGGAGTTCTTGATAGTGTCTACCAAGATGTTTATGCCTGTTTTTATATATCTGTCATTCAGCTGGACAGAAGGCAATTGTTGATACCAAAATCATTTAAAGATTTGGTTCTAGTGGTATGGAGATTTTTTGTTGTTGTTGGATTCAATTAATGTAGAAAGTATCACAATTAATGGAAACTTCATTTGTGTCTCAAGTAATATCTAACAAAATGAAATAGATAAATACAGTCAAATGAGCTTGTAATTAAAAAAAAAAAATTTAATGTTTATTTTCACGAGAGAGAGAGAGAGAGAGAGAGCGAGCGAGCGAGCAGGGGAGGGGCAGAGAGAGAGGGAGACACAGAATCTGAAGCAGGCTCCAGGCTCTGAGTTGTTAGCACAGAGCCTGATGCAGGTCTTGAACCCATGAACCATGAGATCATGACCTGAGCTGAAGTTGGATGCTTAACCGGCTGAGCCACCCAGGTGTCCAAATGAGCTTGTATGCTTCTCAACCTTTGTGTGTTGAGGGAAGAGAGTGAATGGAGGTCCCTCCCTCCCCAGAGGGTGGTATTAAAATGACCTCCTTCTTGGTCCTTGTAAGAAATGAAATTGAAGGTGGTGGAGGTGGGAGAGGCGGTGGGGTCCTTGGGGGAGACCTGTCACCACAGGACTGCTGTGGCATTCTGCCAGTTTAATTGGCAGTAGTTTCTCTTTCTTGGTGATTAATACAATAATGGTTCATCTGATGATTGACAGTGTTCCAGACCTGCAGAAATGATAACTTGAAAAACGAGTAGGCATTTTTCTCCTTAGAGGTTCTCTTTGTGTGTATCATTTTTGTATACGCTGATGAGTAGGTACTCCTCAATAATTACACATTTATTAACAGCTCTCAATGCCGGACTTCTGCTGGGCGGCATTGCCCAGGTTTGTGCGCGGTCCCTCAGCACCAGGCTGTGGCCACAGCTGACTTCCTTGTCTCCTGCCTCGGTTTCCTCATGGGGGGAGGGATGTCGACAGTGCTTACTTCCAGGTCTGTGTAATGCACTTACCAGTGCTGCCCCCGGTGGGGGTGGATACTTGTTCAGGTGTCACTGCCACCTTCCTGGTGATGTGGTGACAGCAAATGGCGTTTGCAGGAGGCCCTTTGTGGTGAGTAGAGATTCGGAACACTCTTTGAAGCCTTAGCCTTGAGAAATTAATCAGATGGGTAATTTGATAGTCACTTTTAAGTATAGTAGTGTCAGTTATCAATGCAGGTTGAAGGAGGTGGTTTGCAGTTGTGAAGAAACTGTTTTAGGGTACTTTTTAAAAAAACAAACTTGGTGTAATTTTTAATGACCCTGCATGCTGTCGAAGGTGCTTCCCGCTGAAGATGCCCCCATAGCATGCCATCCAGTCCTTCTGGAGCCTGGGGCAGGGTGTTTCATGAGACTCTGTGTTCCTCAGGCACCTGTAGAGGGCAGCAAGGAGTTAGGAGTGATCAGCCACAGGAGAGACTCCTCATTCCAGATTTTGTGCAGGAAACTGTCTGCTTTTTTTTAAATGCGTTCACTGGGAGATGCTTGTGTTTATGTATTTTTTGGACCTCGGTACGAATGTTGCTTTGCTTTTGCGATTATTTGTAGGTCAATCATAAAAACACAAGTATTTATATTTTAATTATGTTTTATTTATTTTTTTAATTTACTTATTTTAATGTTAGGAGAGAGAGAGCACACACATGCACATGCGTGCACAGGTGGGGGAGGGGAGAGAAGAGAGGAAGACACAGAATCTGAAGCAGGCTGCAGGCTCTGAGCTGTTAGCACAGAGCGCAAGACCCACAGAGTGGGTCTTGAACGCATGAACCTTGAGATCATGACTTGAGCCAAAGTCGGATGCTTAACCAACTGAGCCACCCAGGTGCCCCTTAAGTATGCTTTAAATGTCTTTTCAAGGGTGTGGGACGTGCTCGGACTTGTTTGGTTCTGAAAGCCACTATGTCGTCAATGATGAAAATGAGCATCAGAGGCGAGGTTGGAGGTTGGTGATGGTGCTGTGAGGAGGGTGGCTGTGCTGGATGCCTGGTGGACACAGCAGCTGGGGTCAGGGGGACGTGCGTGAACTTGATGGAGCTCTCGGGCGCAGGGCTGGGTGACTGGGCCCTGTTTGGAGCTGGGGGGGGCACCTTTGGGAGTAATGCTTCAGTTTTAGGCATGTTAATGTGAGGTGCTTATAATAATCTACGTGATACATCTGGTTTGAATTGATTTGCAACCTGAGACAGATCTGAACTAGAAATGAGAGTGTAGACAGTGTGAGTGGGGGTGACCCTGGGTGCCGTGGGAGCTTCTGGGAGCTTCCTGGGGGAGGGCTCCAGGGCAGAGGTGGCGGGCGGGAAGCCGCTGTGTCAGAGGAAGGCAGGAAGGCACGGAGATCCCGGGGTTTCCAGGTAGCATGGATGACTAACTAGCCAAGGCCCACAGCCAGGAATTTGAGGTTGGCCCCAGCGTGACTCGAGACACGAGAGGTTTTCGTAGATTAATCGGCGGTGGAGAAATTGTGCACCAGGTCACCCCGTGTCATGAAGTGGAGTCAGCAATGGTGGGCGGGGCACCGTGTTGTCAGCTGTGTGAGGCCCGACCGAGTTCCTCGTTTATGCGATCACATGTGACATGTAGAATGCGTTAGCAAAGTCATATAAGGCGCATATAAAAGCCAGCACATTATCCAAGGACTGCTGGATTGATGGTGGATGGGACCCCAGTGCACCCTAGGGGGCCCCAAGACCTAGAGACGAGAGCAGTGACACCCGCGTGTTTGTTGAGATTTTCCCGTTGCGTGTAGCACACTGACTTGGGCAGGTGATGAGACGGGCCACACGGATTTCTGTACTCCTGTAGCACGTCTGGGGCCTGCTTACCGTCTTCATGCATGTCTGTCAGGACAGGCACGGAATCTGCAGTCCATGAGTGATGTTAAACTCTCTGTGGAAGGAATGTCAGGACACAGAGATGCCTTCTTACGAGGCTGAAAGACAAGCAGACGGCTTTCACTTGGCTCCGTGCAAAGTGGCGTGTTTGGACCCAGCGCAGGTGTGCTGGAGGGAAGACCCGGAGGTTTGGGTGTCACAGTGAGATCTGTTCGCTGTCACGTATGCTGTGTAAAGGAGCGTCTGCGTGCTGCGGGTGTTCTGAGTACACATCTGTCCAGGGGAGACTGCCTGGCCTTGCGGGGGAGGGAGCACCATCCCTGTCCTCACAGCCCTGGGGCAAAGCCCAGGATGGAGTTGTAATAGAAGCTTGCTTCCCCTGTGACACGGGTGAGTTGTACTTACAGCGGCCTTTTATTATACTCTTTTATGCTGAAAGTAATTTAGGTAAATGGGCTGGGAGTGGGAGTTGGGACATCTTAGCCCCCTCTGAGAGTTTTATTAGGAGAAGTACATTCTTCATTCGGGGCTCATGTTACCTATTCTTTACGACACCGTTGACCACAGCCACGGACGGCAGGCTCCCGACGGCAGGGAAGACATCAGGGGGCTTGTCGCTCAGGCTCGTCTTCTGAGGGGGCTTGCTGTCTCCGCCAGCCAGCACAGTCCCCACGTGTCCCATACCCCTTAACCTGGAGAAAGGATTGTTTTCTAAAGTATGCATCACCACTGTTTCTCTACAAGTCCCTATTTCGCTTCCTCGTTTTTACTGTATTACAAAGGGACAAGAATGGTTTCTCGAATAACTGTGTGCAGCGATGATTATTTAACCACGCAATTAAAGGCATTTGGGTTGGAAACAAAAATAAATGTGCTTAAACCATTCCTTTGATGGTCTCATCTCTGACTGAACCCTCTATTGTGGTGGCTCTGGTACTCTGGTGGAGTCTTTGAATGAAAAATTGGAAGTGTGAGCAGAGAACGGCTGTTCTGTGGTGACCTTCAAGCCTTTTGATGGCTTAATAATCTTGCAAAGAACAGAAGCAGAGTCTGGGCTCAAGCCCATCTCCTCCCAGTTCACCTGTCTCTCAGGTGACGAGGTCCTAATTCGGCCCTTCAGGAAATGTCACTTTTGTCTCCAGATTGCTGGGAGTCCCGAGGTCTCGCGCAACAGCAGCACACGTATTGTAAAGAAGCCACGGCATTGAGCGTGAATTCATACTTGTGAAGCAACTTGTCTACTGAATTTTCAGATGCAAATACTTTGTTTTGTGCTGTTCCTTGTCAGGTCCTTATGTCACGTAAAGTAACGTGATGCTGTTGATTAGCTAAACCCTTGTGTAGCTTGAATGGCACGGAGGTTGACCATGGAAAGACTGCTCCCTGTTTTAAGGGGCTAAGAGTTAAAGCCAGCGATTGTTTGTTTTTGAAAGTGATTGCAGATGAACGGGTGGGAGCAAGTGTGCCGTTTGAGCGTGTTGTGTGTGTGACACCAGCTCTGTGGCTCTCTTGCAGAGTTCTCCGGGGTGCTGCACCACTGCCACATCCTGGCGTCCGAGATGGTCCATTTCATCCACCAGATGCAGTACTACATCACATTCGAGGTACTTCCTGAGCACTCTTTGGTTTAAATAAGTCACGACGTCTTATGTGGTGAGTTTCGTCAAAGACCCTACACCAGGAAGACACGACCTCCGTCCTGAGTCTCACGTTGTTGTTTCCTAGGTGCTTGAGTGTTCTTGGGATGAGCTTTGGAACAAGGTGCAGCAGGCCCAGGACCTGGACCACATCATTGCCGCACACGAGGTGTTCCTGGACACCATCATCTCCCGCTGTCTGCTGGACGCCGACTCCAGAGTAAGATGGACATGCCTTTTACACGGAGACCAGTAGTGTGGCTTGTGTGTTGGGCTCCTGTCCCAGGGAGATCTTAGAGATCGCCTGATGCCCACATTGTGGTAACTAATCACTTGGAGTTCAAGGTTGACCGTTTCTGGGCAGAGTTAGAATAAGAACACGCTCTGAAATGTGTATGAAACTGGTGAAGTGTGTGTTCACACCCACCCGTGGGCTCTCACCCACCCATGGGCTCTTGGGCTCGGAAGACACAGGTGAACCACGAGCGGTAGGCTGTGCCTTCACGTGCTCTCTAGGGACGGTGGTGTTTCCTGTGTGTGCCTTCACGGAGCGAGCCTCTGGCTGCACAAGTCGGAAAACAGTATTTGTCTAGATGAACTCTAAGCGTTGCTTGTGTTCCGCGGCCCTGGCTTCGTTGTTAGCATCGCTTCCCTGTGGGCCCCTGTTCCGAAAGTGGCTGTTCACGTGGCCAAACCTTCTGGAGTCGTGATTTTATTCGGACATCCGGGGAAATCTATTCTGATGTAAGAGTCAAAATGTCAGGCGCGTTTTTGACACTAAATGTGTGACTTTGGGCTCGTGGAGGGGCGTGTCTGGCTAAGCCGGCAGCTCCCCGAGGGGAGCACAATGCTTCTGGGGGCTCGCGCTGGGTGCAGCTGCGTTCCCCGGGCAAGCAGGTGTTAGTGTGCCACACTGGTGAACACCGCCTTCGTCCGCATACCACAGCGCTCACGTGCTCCTGGGTGGGAGTCGATTACCCACATGCTTGGGTAAGTGGGTTGAAACGATGACACAGAAGTAACTGAAAGCACTTGCGGTGTGATGAGTGACGTAAGAACTGTGCCTGCAGCCTTTTGGCCTTGGTTACTGTTAGTGAGTCTCGTCTTTATCGGCTGAGCTCCCGGACACTCGTGGGGTCATCTTGTCTGCTTGGCGGCACGCATGCTACCCGTCTGCGGATGTGCATACGTGTGTGCTGTGTGGGCACAGCGCTGTCGTGTCAAGCAGGTGTGACGCTCGTCTCTCTCACATAGGTCTGTGGGGGGTAAATGGTATAATTGATGGAAACCATCCATCGTGGTGGTGCCTGATGCACGACGGATAGTGACCTGTGTGTAAGTCAGGTCCAGAATGGTTCAGAGCCATTCTGTGTGTGTTACAGAGATTGAGCTTGGGCAGGTGTAATGCGTGAGCTCCTGAGGGTTACACCCACACTGACCTCAGTCTACGTGGGGAGTGAGGAGCAGTCAGCGGCCGACCGCGTGTGATTTCAGCCACACGGGACAGTCGCGTATGCAACAGTCCCACCTCTTGCCTCCAGAAGATTCCCACTGACATGAGCAGAATCCAAGCAGAAAATGTTTTACCTGTAACACACTTTCTCGTGGTCGTGGAAAGTTCACATGTGAGTTGGTCCTATGTCTCCTTCAGTGAAGAAGTCAGTACGCTAAAGACTTAATGTCCATTTTTGAAATGGCCCCTTTGCTGATGGTTTTAGTTTAAAATGTTGTTTTTAATTTTTTCTTTTTAAATTTATTTTTGAGAGAGAGAGAGAGACAGAGCACGAGCAGGGGAGGGGCAGAGAGAGAGGGAGACACAGAATCAGAAGCAGGCTCCAGGCTCTGAGCTGTCAGCATGGAGCCCGATGCAGGGCTCGAACCCATGAACCGTAAGATTGTGTAGACGCTTAACTGACTGAGCCACCTAGGCACTCCTAGTTTTACTTTTAATTTGATGATTTAAAATAATCACTAGAGGTCTTGTTTTTTAAGGAACCCAATCTAGAATAGATTCAAGCAATCTGTTATGAAAATTCAGTGTATTTTTGGTGTCTCCCTTAGTCAGAAGTAAGGCTTTCTGATACTGCATCATCCTGCGGGTGTGCACACACATGGTCCTCGCCTCTGCATTGCCAAGGAAGGACCTGAACCCCACCCGACTCTGCTGCCGACTGATGGTGGCCCAGAACACACGGTCGCGGCCGTGCCGTGCGGGCATACTGCTGACAGAGTCCTCCTCGCACCCTGAGTGAAGAAAGAGCATTCCGTCACCTCGTACAGTAGTTAACCGCTCCTAAGTAGCGAATACATCTTTCTTAAAAACGAAAGATTAGCCCACGTCCATCTTTTGTTTTGCTTTCTTGTTATTAAGCGAGAGAACAAGTAGCCTTATGGTAAGCCTGGTGTCTGCCCCGGGTCCTGGCGTCCTCACCCTGGGGGCAGCTACATGGTAGTGAGGTTCATGCCCAGCAGTTAGTAGCCCTGTGCGGGGGCGTGTCTGAGTGGGTGCAGTGAGTCCCGTAGACAGTGCCGTGACAGTGGCCTCGCACATGCCCTCACCAACCCGAGCTCCTTCTCCAGCAGCGGTAGGCCAGGCCTGTCAGCCTCACTGCTTCCACCTGCCCGTGAGCTTGGAGCCCCTCTGCTTTCTGGGCTTCTCCTCTGCTTCTCTGTAAAGTCACATCATCTTGTCCCATAACATTCTGCACATCTCTTGTAGGCCTTTAGTATGTGTGTGCGGTTTGGCTGGTCTGTAGGGATGCTGTCGATTTCATTTTGCTCTTTTGTCTGCTTTTTTATCCTAGTAGTTTCTAGATCGCGTAGGTCCCGTTTTTATAGGGAAAACCATTTTGTTTCTTCCTTTCCACGGGTATGTTTGGCTCTTTTGACTTAGGATGTTAGCGGGGTCAACCAGGAGCACACATGCCACATCCCCGACATGGAAGACACATTTTCTTCTTTCACCCCTGACTGCGATGTCGCCAGATCTCCCAGGACCTTTATCAGATTACAGAGGGTCCTTGAGTCCTAGTTTGCTTAGATGCTTTGGATAAATCATGAGTGGCTGTTATGTTTTAACATGATTTTTTTCCTGTGATTTCAACATTTTCTTCCTCTCAAATTGTTAATGGGTTTTTTAAAACTCTAAGCTGGCGGAGGATCGAGTAGATGCCCCTCTTCAGTCGTGGGGCGCTGTTGTCCATCCATGAAAGACTTGTGTTTATTGGGTTTCACATCCCACCCCCCGCACCCCTGCCATCCCCACCGTTGGCCCAGTTGTCTTTGTGTTTGCTGTTGGACCTTGGATGCATATGTGGCATTTTGCACGGATGTGTCTTTGGCTTCTACCTAAATGATGTTTGCTGAGCTCTGTTTCGGGGCCGCACTGGGAGGAAGCCCACCTGAAATCTCGTAGGTACCTGTGGAGGGCGCCGTGCAGCGTGGAGACACTGGGCCCAAACACTGGCGGCTTCCAGTGTGGGACCGTCCGTGTGTGCCTGCTGTGAGCTGATTTTTAAAAACTGTGCTGAATCTGTTTCTTCTTTTATTTCACTAAGAATCTCTTTTCTCATATCTCCCATGTCTGATCTGGGTGTGTGTGGCTCCAAAGGGTGGAGAAAATGGAATTGCTTTCCTGTTCCTTTCTGCCCTCGCAGTATCTCTGCTCCTGGGGCTGCGCTGTGGCTTGTGATGTGCTCTGAGGGTGTGGGTGACACGGGACCCTGTGCCGCATGGTGCGCGCTCAGTATGCGCGAGTGGACAGGCAGAGCCCTTGGAGGGTGTGAGTTGATATCTTGTTTCTTCGTGCCTTTTTACTATTCGTCCATGTTCTTTGGAACAACTTCGGAATGAGCATGTTGGGGCTCTAGTCGTTAAAAGAAAAATCTTTGTCTCCTGTCCTCAGGCACTTTTAAATCAACTAAGAGCTGTGTTTGATCAGATCATCGAACTTCAGAACACTCAAGATGCGATATACAGAGCGGCTCTGGAAGAGTTACAGAGACGATTACAGTTTGAGGAGAAAAAGAAACAGAGTGAAGTCGAGGTATGGCTGTGACACCGGGGGGTTTACCAGGTTTAAAAATGAGCTTATTGCCACCATAGTCACGAATACGACAGGTAACTTCCCTGCTGAAATGTTTGACTAACGCCGTGTGCACCACCTGCGTGCGGAGTCCTGAGGCGGTGCTGACTGCTCCAGGGGACCGGTCACCATCGCTGTCATCCTGTCTTGAAAATAAATGAAGACAGCACCTGCGGGAATCCCGTGAGGGAGGTGCTGACGTCTCTGCAAACGGTGCCCAGCTCTGCGTCACCTGTCCCCTGGAGCTGGTGGCTGTGTGTGTCTATGTGGGAACTTAAGTTGTGCACTTGTGGCTATTTTCAGTGACCTCCCTAAAGTATGTTTGTGTCCTCCGTGACCTTGGATTGTGAAGATTTAATGAGCAAGTTGGGCTGTTTAGGAGACTTCTTGTATCTGATATAATCTGTATAATTTTTTACCTTTTCAAGGTGCTTCTTCTTGAGTGACAAATTTTTCAGTTGACACAGTTTGATTAGTTTTATTTTTAACTGTTTCCTTAAAATTTGTGTTAGGACCCTATTTAACGTGGAAAACTCACAACCACTTAGAGCACATGCCGTCCCCTCAGGGTTTCTGGGAACAGGAAGAGGCCTGCTCCACTACTGTCGCCGAGATGGGGGTGTGTGTGTGACCCCGAAATGCCGCCTGGCCCGTGTGCAGGCACGCCCGGGTGCCAGACCGACCAAAGACTCCACCCTGGCCGTGCTCGCTGGTGGCGTCCTTCTGGGTGGCTTGACTTCTCCAGGGCAGGTCTCCTTGTCTATGAAAGGGGAGTGATGCTAAGTAAGACCCTGTGGTGACCTGTCGGCGTGTGTCATGCACGCCAGTGACTTAGCATTTTGGAAGCATTCAGTAAAAGCTAGTTACTGCTGTGATTTGTAAAGCTGCCCACAGCCCCGCAGAATTTACCCTTCTCGAGAATTATTAAACTATATAAAATCTGCAAAAATCAGTCCTTGGGATTTTCACATTCTTGTAGTAGAGGGGTGGCCAGTTGTGTGGGAGTTGAACATTCTCTCTCCAGACTGTAAGCCATCAGCACCGGAGTGGAACGCATCTACATAATGAGTCAGGACTATTCTGTGTGTTTCATTCAGATCTGCTTAGGGATACCGTAGGACGGCTGAAAGCTCGAACTGTCTCGGAGAAATTATTTAAATCCAGTGGGCAAAATAACTGCAGAAGCAGTCACTTGGACCTAGGGTCACTGTGGTGTTCAAGAGACTGTGCGCGAGGACGGGGGTCCGGCCTCCTGAGTGTTCTGCAGACGGAGTTGTGTTGGAGCAGCCGTCCGTGGCTGCCTGCATGGGCTGGTGGCAGCGCCATGATGGTGTCGGCCTGGCGGCCCACAGATCCCACACTGTGTGCCCCCTGGCCCTTGGCAAACAAGGTCTGTGAACTGCTGCGTCACAGAGATCGTAAAGGGCCCCTAAGTGGAATATGTTGTATTCGTGGATTGGAGAACTGACTCAGTTCCATCCCGGTTCTGATCCCAGCAGTTCTGGGATTTTTGTGGGCCTTCATACTTTTTTTTCTTTCGGTAAGAAATGATAAACCAACTCTACAGTTGATGTGGAAATATGTAGGGCATGGTGTGCAGAGAAGAGACGTTGAGTAACCTGAGCACTCGGGACTTAGCCGTGAAAACACGGCAGGGAGCAGGACGGCGTTGGCACCGCCACGGGCAGTTGTGAGCAGAGAGACATCCAGAAACGGACCTACGCCTCCTGGGACCGTCAGTTCCCGACTGAGGACAGTGGGCGATGGGTTGTCAGTAGGTGGAGTCAGGCAGCTGTGGCTTGGCCCTGCCTCACACCCACAGGCAGCACGGTGGGCTGAGTCTGAACAGGAAGGGTGACGTGCTAAAGCTTCCAGAGGACACAGAAAGAGCAGCTGTAAGAGAAACCAGTGTTTCATCATTGTCTTACCAGGATGCGTTCCCACTGATAAACTGAGTTCCTACACTACCTCCTGTGCAGGCCGGCTGCAAAGCCCTTTAGTTAGACTCACCGCCCATTGAGAACAGTCTCTTAGAACCAGAAGTAGGTCTGTTTCCAGTGCAGAAAGAGCCGGCATGCTTAGGAGAAGTAGCGAGAGGTGTTCCCACCACCGTCAAGGGCTCACGGGCTCCCACTTTGGGCCAGTCGGCCCCCCTTTGTGCGTGCTCTCTGTGCCGAGAAAGCGCGCAGTGATGGACCGGTGCATTGCTCGGTGCGAGAGGCTGCTTGGCTTGACGAATTATCGGAAGTGTCATGTGCTATGTACGCACTGTAAAACCATAGTCACTAAGCGTGAGGGCGTTTTCTGTGCCCATGTGTGCTGATGGAAAATGTCTGTGCTCAGCGGCAGCACAAGGACGCGGGAAGCACGCCTCTCCCCGCCCTCCCCTTCTAGCCCCGTCCTCCCTGGCGGCTTCTCGCACCCATATTTTAATTTCATCTGGTCCTTCCCATTCTTTAGGGCCGGTGGGGAGTGACGGCAGCAGAGGAGGAGGAGGAGAACAGGAGGATTCAAGAGTTTCGAGAATCTATCCCGAAAATGTGCTCGCAGCTGCGGATACTGGCCCATTTCTACCAGGTGCTGGCAGGGCCCGGACCACACTGGTGTGTTCCTGCAGTAGACCGTTGCCATCAGAATGGTTAGAACACAGTCCTCTCGGTCCACCCTCCACCCAGGGTGGTGCCCAGTCTTGGCTGTGACCTTCCCAGGGACCCTGGGCTCACCCCCAATGCTGGCCTGGGAGGGTTCCGGTGGTGTCGGCGGTGGGCGGGGGCTCTGGGAGGGCCGGGGTGAGGCCGGAGGGCGCCGCGGGCGTGCGGGGGGCTGTGGAGGAGCCAGGCTCGCAGGGCAGCGGGCGCTGAACTTGGCACACAGCCCTGGGAGGCTGAGAGAGACGCCGAGGCCCAGAGTCCATGGGCTCTGCCTTTTATGCCTGTGGTGGTTTTGCCTTCTGGTTCCGTCTGTTCTCAGTGTGGTTTTAGTGATGGAGATACAGGTGAAAAGATTTTGTGAAGAATTTTTACATTTGGTTGCTGGTAACTAATAAGACAAATCGAGCATTGACGTTAAAACCTTTGAAAATTACATATTTGTGTGCTAATGTCTCCACGTGGTTCAGGATTTCACATGAAGGTGCCACCTGTTCATGGGCATCTAGTTTCTTCCCGTGTCCTCACACTTCTGATGGCGGTCTTCCGCGTGACGTGGGCGGGGAAAGACTTTGTCCCTTTCCCAAGTGTCTTCTTCTGACGTTAGTGACTGTTGCGTTTTTGTTGAAAATATGTTTCCTAACGATGATGGGGTTGTGTTCAGTGCAAAAGTATCTTCACCGGATACTGTTTTCATAATGAAATACCTACTTGACCTCCGTGTGCAGAAATAGCATGTATGCACATTTCTTAAAAATGGACATCTACGGGCACCTGAGGGGCTCAGTCTGTTGAGTGTCCAAATATTGATTTTGGCCCAGGTCACAATCTCACGGTTTATGGGTTCAAGCCCCACATCAGGCTCTGCACTGCCAGCATGGTGCCTGCTTGGGATTCTCTCTCTCCCTTTCTCTCTGTCCCTCCCCTGCTCGTACTCACTCTCTCTCTGAAAATGAATGAATAAACTTAAAAAAAATGGATACCTAATGGTCAGCTCCATATTATTTTTTTTAATTCAAAATTTTTTTTTTAATTTTGGAGAGAGAGCACAAGCAGGGGAGAGGGACAGAGAGAGAGAGAGAGGGAGAGCGAGAATCTCAAGCAGGCTCCGCACTCAGCACAGAGCCCAACATGGGGCTCAATCCCACCACCCTGGAATCATGACCTGAGCTGAGATCAAGAGTCGGACAGTGAACTGACTGAGCCCGCAGGTGCACTGCTACTATTAAGAGAGTTGTGTATCTGCTGCAGAGAAATCTTGAAAATGCCTGTCCCCATGCTTGTTTCTCAAAGAGATAGGGGTGATTACATATTTCCTGAGAGAGTTAATACATTTTTGAAAAGGAATCTTAATCTGTATAATCCCAGTTTTACTGAAATTACAGTCTTAATCTTCTTTCTAAATCATGGCCATTGGGATTTCTTTTCCCTTAACAGAAAAGTCCTCTTCTGTTCTCTGAATTATGGAAACAGCAGGGCATCAACAGCCACCATCATGTTCTGCTTTTGAGCCATGACTGGAGTCCCGAGCCTGAGCACAGACCTGTCCCTCACATGTCCCCGTAGTGACCTTCACACGTCTGTTTTGTTGCCCAGCAAGGAGCCACTGTTTATAGTCTTGTGATAGAATTGCTTAGAGACTGTCTCTGAAGCCCTCTGTTTCCCAGAATGACACGGGTGTCCACAGCGCCCTGCTGTGCGCCAGCTCAGTGTGTGTCCCTTGGTGTCACATGCCCGAGTCCCCAGGAGCAAGGACAGGGACCGAGGTGCTGTTGGGGTTTGGGAGGACTGTGGCATGTGGTGTTTCAGCGAGGACTTCTCTGCACATGAGACCTGTGGGTCTGCAGACGTGGAGACAAACCTCACCTGCTTGACGGACACACGCCTGCTGGCTGTGACTCAGGAACCTGACGGTGGGGTTTGTGCTCCTAAGTGACTCCACCCTGCAGAGAAGTAGCTGGGTTTTGACGTCTGAAGGTTTGAGGACAGTCATGTCCCCTCACGTTTACAAAGCCCCTCGATAAGGAGGTGACGCTCCACACTCTGCCTGTGAATCTTCAGGAAGGAGACTCAGCCTGGGAGCTGATGGTCGTGCCTTAGAGGCTGGTCCTTCCTCGTGTTTGCCTTGTGCTTTCCTGTGAGGGCTTTATGATTCAGGCCTCTAAATAACTCAAGGGAAAGATGAAAATGTAACTCTGGGTTTTGTATTTAAAATAAAAAGTGGCTCCTGGGGGACTCAGTCAGTTAAGTGTCCACCTTCGGCTCAGGTCATGATCTCACGGTTCTTGAGTTTGAGCCCCACGTCCGGCTCTGTGCTGATAGCTCGGAGCCTGGAGCCTGCTTCGGATTCCGTGTCTCCCTCTCCCTCTGCCCCTCCCCTGCTCGTGCTCTGTCTCTCTCTCTTTCTGTCTCTGTCTCTCTCGGCAATAAACATCAAAAAGAAGGGTACATTTCTAAGAGCGTAAGGTTAAACATAATAAAAAGAATAGGCTGTTTGAACATCAGAAGCTTCACTGCTTTGCATATTCTTACAGAACTTAGGGCAGAAAGGGAAACGTGTTGGTTCTTTTAAATAAAATCGATTGATAGCGCATTTGTATCTGTGCCCATGGGCATCTCCTCCCCACACCCTGCCCTCCTTTGGGATGCCTGCCGCAGTGGGGGTTTATGCAGGACCGTGGGTGTGGACAGAAATCCCAGCCCACTGAGGCCACGGGGGCGGGCCCCCACTGACGTGCCTGTTCCTTTCCTGTCCCCAGGGTGTGGTGCAGCAGTTCCTGGTGCTGCTAACGACCAGCTCCGACGAGAGCCTGCGTTTCCTGAGCTTCAGGCTGGACTTCAACGAGCACTACGAGGCCCGAGAGCCGAGGCTGCGGGTGTCCCTGGGCTCCCGCGGGCGGCGTGGCTCTCACGCGTGAGCCCTCCCGTATCCCCCGGCGCCGCCTGTGTTGGGGACTGCGGGTCAAGGTGAACACGCTCGCGTGCGAACCCGCGAGGCTGCCGGCGTGCCGCCCACGAGCCCCTGAAGCTCCTGGGGGCACGGCATCTGTCACATCCAAATCTTGTCGTCACACACGGAGTGGATGTATTTGTAACGTCACCGAGTTACACAGGCCCGTTTGCACTACTCAAGTTTGTTTTTTAACGTCTTCGTATTTACGAGATACCATACTTCGTTGAGGCTTCTTAAGCTCTCCATGATATAATTTATATTTGTCACTTTTTGAGAAATCCCTGTTGCTTTTGGAGAAAATTAGAGCAAATGGATGTTCATCACTTAAGATGGTAATTTTGTTCTTGCTATTTTTTTAACCTCCTCCTTAGAGGCAATTTTTGTTATATGATCAAGTTCAATTGAAACAGAATGTCCCTGCTAAGAAAATATACAGAGCATTTTATTTTGGTCTGTAGTGTGTAAAATGTCAACTTCTGTAAGAACGTTTACACGTTTATCCTTCTTTCAAAGTTTACATTTTTATATTTAATTTACTCTTTCAGATAACTACTCTAAAATAGCGTAGGACGTCCCGGTGATCTGAACAGCCACCCTCAAGCCCAGATTTCCTCAGCCGTCGGGACGATGTAAATAGAGACTAGAGAGTGAACGAACTATTTTATTTTCAAATTCTGATGAGCATTTTAAAGCAAGTGACATGAATACGGAAGGCTTCCTTTTCCCTTGCCTATTTTTTCATTGTAAATATTTATATACTGACCAGGTGTAGGGAACTGTTTTTTGTAAAAACGTCATCAAGTCACATAAATCCGCCTTTATTATGTTGCATAAGTGAAACTTAGAAAATTAAAAGCAGTCTTTCAGCTGTATCGGTTCCTCCCTGAATGGAGCAGCTGTGAGGAAAGCTGGTCCCTCGCCAGGTGGCAGGGCACACGTGGGGACGAGGGTGACACCTAGGACGCAGCCCGCGTGCCCTTTGGTGCGGAGGGGGGCGGCCGCCTCTCAGGGCTGGCGCTGCCCTCATAGCTCGCTCTGCTGTCCCACCCAGTTCCCCAGGGCTCTTGGGGGGGGTCCCGCTCTGCAGAGTGCATCTGAACGTTGTAAGAGAGCAGTGTAGTTTAGGTTAAAAGTTTGTAAAATTGGAGTTTGGAGCAGGGTTTTGTCCCGGAACGCTTCCCAGGAGCCAGGGAGTGCCGTGTCCAGAGTGGTCCTCCTGTGAAGACTTCCATGAGCCGAGACGGAGGAGAGCAAAGTAGCAGCCCGCTGTGACGTGTATGGAGGAGTGTCTGCGGGGGGGGGGGGGGGGGGGGGGGGGGGGGGGGGGGGGGGGGGGGG